>NC_084571.2:21330000-21390000 GCF_033978685.3 Nerophis lumbriciformis | reverse complement strand
ATATAGTCAAAAGCCTACAATTATCTGTATACACTCAGTTGTAAGCACTAGACAAGTTCATTAGTTGAAAAGTTTAGATTAACTGTTACTCTCTCGCAGTGCCGGCCCAAGCCTCCATGGGGCCCTAAGCAAAATTAGATTTTGGGGCCCTCTATTTCTGCCAATAATATTGATTGATCATTCACACACCTACTATAAACTCATTGCGGCTCTGGCAGTGTTGTTTACATTATCCTATTGTCAGCCTGGCATGTCTTTACAAATGACATGTCATTTATAAAAGATATGGGGGTGGCCCAGTTAAGAACATAAATAATACCAATGAATGAACGAATGATGTCCAGAGTGCCACATATGGTTCCTAATCTTAAAATGTAGAAAACATTCAGCTACAAGAGTGGCCTGGGGTTGAACAGTCCAAGTGATAAAGCTTTGTATTTACAGTAAAAGTGTCATCTTGTCTCATCAGTCTTGTACTTATTAGTCTTTAATTACTAGTTTACATTTTTAGTTAATTGTTCATATTTAATGTTTACTTTGTACAAAGAGAGCGCAGTCTACTGAAGTTAAATTCTCAATAGTTTTCCCCTTTGAAAGACGCATGGGAAATTCCTTCCATTTCACCATGTTGCTACAATGATCTTCACTGTTTTCATGCTGTTTCAGCAGTGCACCTATGTTGACCCAATCCCGCTGTCCCTCGGCTGCCAGTTTTTAGGACTTTTTGGAAAATAATTTGCAGCAAAAGCAATAGACTGCATCTTTACTTCTTGAATAAGTCAGCCAGCTACGCTTGACTTTTTCTCCATTGACTAGCTGTCTGTAGGTATAATGATAATGAAAACTTCGGCCATCATGCCGTTTGGGGAATGAAAAGTTCTCCTTAATAGACAGTGGTCCTCTGATCACCTGCTCAGTCCTGTCTGAATCTGAGAGGAAAGAAGGCCACTCAGCTGGGTCAACTGGCGGAGCTGATGATGGTCCATGGTGTGAAGGGGACGTTGTGGTGGAAGTTGCTGAGGAAGTGACCAAAGAAAGACAATGACTAAAAAAGAAGGACCTATAAGGTCATTAAATTGCACTGTTGGACATAATTATTCATCTCAGAATGTTCTGCAGTACAATGAGCAATTACAAAGGGTGTTTTGCAGTTAACTTACTAGATAAATCAGCTGTGGTTTCAGACATGGAGGGGACAGTGGGCACAGAGGGTGGAGGTGTGTGAGAGAGCACTGTAGAGGATGGAGATGGACCTAAGATGAAATACATACATACATACATATAGGCACACATATTAATGAGATACTTTGACTATATTAATTTCCCTTCAAGTGTAATGTTTATACTAAGAAATTAAATGTATACCGTGACAGTCTTTTCCTCACCTGATTCATCACTCACAGTTGAGCCTGAGGATGTGGACTGGCTCTGGGCTGATTCTGTGCCTCCAAAGTATTTTAACAATGCTCCTGGGGAAGTTTCACATAACTTATGAGTTGATGTAAAAAATAATGTTTATTTTACTCAAATAAATTACCGTGCTCTGCTGCAAACAATTTGTGCAAACAACATATCTCACTAGTAACCTGATGCTAAAAACATATTGCTAGCTAGCTAACGTCACCTAGCTAAAGCTAATTACAGCTACAAATCTCTTTGATAAACTTTTTATTACCAAGTCATGCAAACATACCTTTATCATGGCATTTTTTCTCCTCTTCCACTTTCTTCTTCTTCCTTTTTTCTGCACCTGAAGGATATGTCCTTTTTTGTGACATTGTTTTGCCTCTATCTGCGCTTTTGATGCCCAGTGCGCACTGGCATTGCACGGCGGGCGGCAAACGTCACAGGTGCAGCAGAGGCGCAGTTTTACATTTAAAGAGAGGCAGGAAGAATCACTAGGCCTAGATCAGCAGCAGCACTCTGTTGACCTAAAATTGTGTTTTTGTACAATAATATATCTTTGATCATTTAGAAATCATCAGTCAGACTCGTACATGCAAAAAATAAAAAATAAGAAATTTTTGTTAATTGCTTTTGGGGGCCCCCTGGTGGCCGCGGGGCCCTAAGCAAGCGCTTAGTAGGCTTATGCCTTGGGCCGGCTCTGCTCTCTCGTGTATTAGAATTGGCTTACAAAACTGTTTAATTGGAGAATGTATTTTTATTTATTTATTTTTCTGGAGTAGCATCTAGTGTTTTGACTGTGTGCATGGCCGTAGAATGGCCAATTAAAAGGTTCCGTCCATCAAAAAATTAAAGGAGAACTGCACTTAAGCCCTCTAAACAAACATCCAATTCTGCATCAGATGATCAATATAATATACCCATAAGCCATTTTTTTAGTTGTGTCTGTTTAAAACATGCTGTAAATACCGTATTTTCCGCACTATTAGCCGCACCTAAAAACCACAAATTAACTCAAAAGCTGACAGTGCGGCTTTTAACCCGGTGCGCTTTATATATGGATTAATATTACGATTCATTTTCATAAAGTTTCGATCTCGCAACTTCGGTAAACAGCCGCCATCTTTTTTCCCGGTAGAACAGGAAGCGCTTCTTCTTCTACGCAAGCAACCGCCAAGGTAAGCACCCGCCCCCATAGAACAGGAAGCGCTTCTTCTTCTACTGTAAGCAACCACCCGCCCGCGTAGAAGAAGAAAAAGGGCGCGGATATACCGTACGTTTCATTTCCTTTGTGTGTTTACATCTGTAAAGACCACAAAATGGCTCCTACTAAGCGTCAGGGATCCGGTTCATGAAAAGACGCAATCTCTCCATCCGCACACGGATTACTATTTCACAGCAACTGATATTCCTGTGAACCGCACTGTGGATTCAACGGGAGCACGTACGGTGAATATTCGCACCACAGGGAATGAGAAGTCATCCTTCACTGTGGTTCTAGCTTGCCATGCTAATGGCCAGAAACTTCCACCCATGGTGATATTCAAAAGGAAGACCTTGCCAAAAGAGACCTTTCCAGCCGGCGTCATCATAAAAGCTAACTCGAAGGGATGGATGAAGAAAAGATGAGCGAGTGGTTAAGGTAAGTTTAAGTTTACGCGAAGAGGCCGGGTGGCTTGTTTCACGCAGCTCTGTCCATGTTGATATACGTATGTTTGTGATTGCACATTTGCGTACATTTTGGGAGTGAACAGAGTTGTTAGAACGCTGGTTTTTAATATATTATTAAAGTTTGACTGACCTATCTGACTGTTTTTTTGACATTCCTTTAGCGCAGTTAGATGCGGCTTACAACACCGGGCGGCTTATAGGTGGACAAAGTTTTGAAATATGCCGTTCATTGAAGGCGCGGCTTTTAACCCAGGGCGCCTTATGGTGCGGAAAATACGGTATATATATTCTCTGAAAATATGTCTTATAATAGCCACAAACCGGAGGATACCATTTTACAATTACAAATTGTTTTAAAATAGTTAAAAGGTTTTATAAAATAATAAATGAACATCATACTCGGATTGCAAATTATGCATGTGTTTGGACATGGATGATCGATTTAAACATTTTAGAAAAATACAGAACGGTATTTGGAAAAATGCCAATAAAATGCATTAAAAAAAAGCTATGTCAATTATATTAATTTGCCGATATTGAATATATTGTATTTTACACCCTCTCTGTTGTTTAAAATGTTTACAGTAAATAGCAAGTTATGTATCAAGTATCCAGCAGCTAAAGGAACTCGTATTAATTTATTGTGGGAACGTCAGAGAATAAAAGAGTTGTGGTCTGCTGTGAAAATTGCCTTGTTTGTCCATCCTAAGCCATAACTTGAGGCGCCTGCGTCACGACAGTTGCTAATGTTAGCCAAGTTAGCTCATATGTGTTGAAGTGGAGGTGATTGAAATAAACGAGTCGTGTATGAAAAAAGCTCAGCTTCCCCATTATCCTGACATGATGTCACAGTTAAGGACTACACGCCTACAGTGACCAAAGAATGGAAACGTTTAGGCCCCCAGAGCAGTTTCATTGTGCCGTATTGAGGCAGTGCTTTTGTCGCGTTCCCACCTTACAATACCTCTTGTATGCAGTTTGGCAGCTTCAGCTAAAAGAATAAACACACACACAGACAGATGTAGCAATTTCGAGGTTCTTAAGTTAATTTTAATTTTACATTTTTTTTTCCGTTTGACATATTGACTATCGGCCATGTCCTACAATTGTATTACATTTTTTAAATGCCTCTGGACAACGCTTTTAATGCTTTTTATTGCCATTTAAGGCCTTAATTTACACAAAATCAATTTAATGACTTCATGCCTTGTGGAAACCCTGCACATACAGTACATTAATACACACAACCACACTTCAAGTTGATGGACATAACACTATATTGCTTATCACAATGCTAGTTTTTTGGCCAATCACAAACTGTAATTATGTAACATTCAGTTATGCTTCTCGTGTGCTATAACCGATAAGGGATCAAACTTTCTCGTATTGAACTTCTATTTAATTATTGTTACACAATTTTGGCCTGAAAACACCCTCAGTTTGGGAAAACTTACTTAGGATTTCTTCAACTTTTTTCCGGTCAAGGATGCGCTTTCCCGTTCCTGCAGGTTTGTTTCCAGGGCGACCAAAAGCGACAGCATTTTGACACTCCTCAACTGTAAAAAAGTGGTCAAAAAGTGTGTGGAATAAACGCATGCAATTGGGCTTTGAAGCATAACTCATGGCAGCAAGGCGGAACGAGGACATGAATACGCCGCTCTCAGGAAAGAGCTCCTGCTGGCCCGATTGTTGAGGAGGGCCGTCGCTGTATTTGTCACTAACAAGGTCGCAGAGAGTTTGGAGTACTCTGACTTGGTCCGGATCTGAAAGGGAAAAAATAGCACAAACAATACCCGAATGAGAAAATAATGTGTTCAAGGCCAAATCACAAATTTACGTAAACAAAATAATTACATCATGAATAAATTAGCATGAATTACTTGCCTATTTTCAAGAGGACTTCTTCGATTTGTTGCTTTTCTTGCAGGATTTTTTCAAACTCCTCCCAACATCCATCACATGGCGTCCATGATTTTTCTGCCTGCGGTCGATATGAGATAGTGTCCTCGACAGATGGGTTGCCTGCATCTCTCCTGTCAAAAGAGATGAGAAATACTGAACTACAAAAAAATTACTGAAATGACCCACATTTTAACCTCCAGCGGCCAAAGTGGACCTTAGTCTATGTACAGTGAGGAGAACAAGTATTTAATAGACTGCAAAGTATAAAACAAAACAAAAAATCACATTGTATGTTTTCAGGTAATTTGCATGTTTTTCCATGGAATTGATCACCTAGAAACCTCTTTTGGGGGTATATTTGAAGTATCAAATATGGATATCATGCAAAAAGATGCACATTAATTACTTAAAAAAAATTCATACAATGTGATTTTATGGATTTTTGTTTTGGATTGTATCACTTACAATTGAAGTGTACCTATAATGATAATAATAATAATAATAATAATAATAATAATAATAATAATAATAATAATAATAATAATAATAATAATAATAATAATAAAAGTAACAGACCTCAAACTACAAAATCAGCAGTGTATAAATGATTTGTTCTCCTCACTCTATGATGGACGGTACCAATAATGAAAATAAATGTACCATGACCAAAATTGACCATATCTACAATCATTCTGTACAGTACTCCTAAACAAAAACATTTCACATCAAAGACAAAGGAACTGGACCAATACTGAAGATGAAATCTTCTTGACTGCAAGGAAATAGACAACTCACTTAGTCAACAATACCAACAGATTATGACAGATTTTACAATATTAAGTTCTACATAACATTGACTATCACCAAAAAGTTATTACTTTATATATCTCAGGATTATTTATGAAATGTACAATTAAGTATAAACTGTCAAACCAGTACTTATATTTGGATTAAAAAATGTTTTTAAACTATGGCATATTGAGATTTCCGCCTTACCTACTTTCTTTCACACAGGAAGTACAGGCATGTGAGCACCCTTTGACAAAAGAGGAAAATTTACAAAAAAGAGGAACATTTCTATCTGCACGTAGTGCTCCCACGCAAGCCCCGAAAATATTTTTTTAAGAATCAATACTACATAGCCCTGGGCCAATAAAACAATAAATATATATCGCAATAGACACATAATGATATAAATATTAAATGCGTTTGATAAAATATTTGAGCAAGCAAGATTCGCTGCATGAGGTCACTCGCGCTTTGGGAACCCAGGAAACAGAAAACAGGAAGTGTCACTGAGCAATGGGAGGGACATGCTATAACAGACAATCAGTTAACAGTATTTACTGAGCAATGGAAGGGATACGCCAACAGCCAATCACGTAACAGTATCAACAACAAGTAAGCTAGCTCGATGATGCTAATTATGCTAACTAGCAAGCTTGTTTTGGTTTCCCTGTCCTAAAATTCACTGCGGCGTTTAGGCAAGAGCAACAGCAAGTACCTGCGGCCGAGGCGAGCGTTCCATAAATTTTGTTTGGATCCTATTTTTTGATATCGATCCATCCATCTTCTTCCGCTTATCCGAGGTCGGGTCGCGGGGGCAGCAGCCTAAGCAGGGAAGCCCAGACTTCCCTCTCCCCAGCCACTTCGTCCAGCTCTTCCTGTGGGACCCCGAGGCGTTCCCAGGCCAGCCGGGAGACATAGTCTTCCCAACGTGTCCTGGGTCTTCCCCGCGGCCTCCTACCGGTCGGACGTGCCCTAAACACCTCCCTAGGGAGGCGTTCGGGTGGCATCCTGACCAGATGCCCGAACCACCTCATCTGGCTCCTCTCGATGTGGAGGAGCAGCGGCTTTACTTTGAGCTCCCCCCGGATGGCAGAGCTTCTCACCCTATCTCTAAGGGAGAGCCCCGCCACCCGGCGGAGGAAACTCATTTCGGCCGCTTGTACCCGTGATCTTGTCCTTCTGGTGTTGTGTGCTGCTCTGAGAACCCACGGGTGTTTAGTTAATGCTCGATGGCTGATAAGAAAGCAAAGTTAGCTCTGTTTTTTGACACTCATCCTTCAACCCCCATCCTTACACTACTTTTATTTATATTTTTATATATTTTAATTTATATTTAATTTTTAAAAATGCGGAATTGATATTTTGACGTGAAACTGAATGTTTAAAAACTTAGATTTCTTCTGTTACGAAAGTATATATTGTGTAACATTTTTTTTTCCTCAATAAAACTTGTTTATAAGATTTCAGTGTGTGTTCAAGTACTTCTTGAGCACATTTATCAATACTGTGATAACAATTGTAACCATGACATGAAATGTTAATTTTTTTACTCCCTAGTTTTGACACATGAGATTGTAGAGTGGATATTTACACTCTATGAACATTTTGACCATGATTAAAAAGTAATAAAATGATGGCAAATAATTGTTTTCAGGGTCCACAAGTTCAGAACTTTTAATCCTGAAATCAAAGTGGATACAGATGTTGGGGTTTTGGCAATGAAATACATTAAATATTTGTATTTGTCATTCACATACTATTTACTGAAACAATTATTTGATGGCAGATAAAATAATATTTCAGTTAATGCTGTTTTTTTGGTTTGGAAATTCACCAAATTTGATTTTATAAAGATGAAAAGTTTTGAACTTGTAGCCCCATAGGCATGAGGTAATAAATGTCAATCTTACCCATAGGGTGGTGGTGGTGGTCCAACAGTGTTGCTGCCTGTTACAAGTCCCCCGTCACTTTTCCTGAAATATATTCAACAGTTGCCCTATAAAATTTACCATCTGACCACTTTGCTAAAACAGAATCTCCTGTTCTAAGATCTAAGATCTGCACAGGAGCTTCATCTCTTGACAAAATGTCTGCTCCAGTAAAGATTTTGCCGGTATAACCGTCCTCCCATCTGACGAAGGCCAAACACCCTGAAAGAGAGAGTGCAAAAGAGAAAGTGTTTAACATTTTTTATTTGAGTATAAAAATTTGGACTGGTATTTGTCACCTCATTTGGACAACAATGTTATGATTATTCCCTCTCCCCATCCCTATATGCATTTTAAAGCATATGCAGTAGGATGAGCTTGCCCATCGCTGTCTTAGAGGTGTGTGGCCTCATTACAATTAGGGTACTGTTACTAACCTTCTTGGGGCGACTTTCCCAAGGTGGCATTCTCAGCTGTTCTTTAAATACTAAACAAACTAATAAAGTCCTTTTTCCAGTTTGTTAGCTACATGTAACACGGCAATTTGGCTTAACCGTAGTCCGCTTTGCCACACATACAGAGATTTACCAGATTGCTCATTTGGGGGAGGAGAATTATGCAGGTCCTTAATTTTCTTTGTGGGAACTCTTAACCTCTTATGTTGTCATTTTCTTTTTGTCCATCCTGTTAATGAAAAAATTAATTTTGTATCACAAACTGGGGATAGGTTGATTGGCAACACTAAATTGACGCGAGTGTGTGAATGTTGTCTGTTGATCTGTGTTGACTTGTCCAGGGTGTACCCCGCCGTCCGCCCTAGCGCAGTTGGGATAGACTCCAGCACCCCCCACGACACGGAAGGAAAAAGCAGTAGAAAATAGATAGATGGATGGAACTATAATATAAATGGAAAGTATGTACATATATGGGGTCACTTCATATGGATGTTAACTTTTTGGGTAAATCATATTTAACTTCTGTCAAAAACAAGTTAACAAAATGATTGTTTATGATCGTTCTGGCTATAGTAAAAAAAACAAACTCAACCCGGACAGTTTAATTCTTATTTTAATTCTTATCTATTTTGGGGTGCGGGGGGCTTGATGGCACCTTTTTATAATAGGGTACATATTAATAAAGTTATGGCATTTTTAACAAAAAAGGTAATGAATAAAATATTGAGCCCCAATGACTTTGTATTGAAGAGGTTGACCATAAATTAGTGCATTTTGACCAGGTTAAGACAATCATAACTTTTTAAACATGTATCACAGGAAAATTATTCTTATATTACGTAACTCGTAAGAGGTTCCGCAGCCTCCGAAGCAGAACCTCCAGGTTCTGTAACAGCTTCTTCCCTCAGGCCGTAAGGCTCTTGAACGCATCATAATGAAATTATCCCCTCAACTCCCCCCAAAATGGATTAACTCGCTGGAATAAAAAAGACAATATAACATACATCCATAAACGTGGACGCATGTGAAAAAGTGCAATATATTTATCCGTACAGTAACCTATTTATTTATTTATATATGCACCTTATTGCTTTTTTATCCCGCACTACCATTAGCTTATGTAACACAATTTCGTTCCTATTTGTACTGTAAAGGTCAAATTTGAATGACAATAAAAAGGAAGTCTAAGTCTAACTAGTCTTAACAAGACCTGTCTGATAATGCTAGTTTCATTTAAATGAATGAATGTTTAAAATTTTATACACATAGCTACTTTATTTTCCAATATATATGCAGTTTATATGATCAATAGCGTGATACAATACATACCGGCACTGCCAGCTAGTAAGCAAATGTACTGCTGCTTTCAAAATGGCGGGACACATTTGTTAATCATTGAACACTTTTGGATGTCATATCTTATTTATTACAACTAGCCAGCCATACCAATAAAATGCAGCCCGGACCTTCTTTGTCGATTGTTACTTTACCTACAACAGTATTATAAAAATGTTTAAAGTCAAACCCCCAAATTAATATGCACTGTATAATCTAATTGTGAAGGTCATTATGTATACTAACATTACTTGCTGGGCAGACGCCATTAGCGTTACCGCAACCTCTCAAAGGACCACTCGTTGTCACAACAGTTAAATATTTTCACTTCACAACATTACATGGTTAACCAACTAAAAAATATTAGGATACTTACCTCTCCAAGTCTTCTGTCACAAGCGTTGCGGTTGTCGTTTCCAAAAACGTTCCCGCGTCTTCTTCTCTTTCTTCTTCTTCCTCGTTTTCGTTCGAGGTCGTCGCACACGTTAAAATGTTACGCCACCTACTGTTTTCCCGCCTCTTCTTCTTCTGACCTTGATGGCAAACAACGCGTCATGTCCGCCGCTGTCTGATAGAAGGCGTGAATTTTCAGAATTGCCTTCCTTTGAAAGTTACACATAGCCAAAAATGGCTATTTTCAGATGGACATATAAGGAGAAAATCAAATTTATCTAAATTTTGAGATGTGGATCTGTCTCATCAACATTCTCGCGAGATTTGGCACGGCGCCCCATGAATCTGTCCAATCATATTTGCTCTTCCTGGAAAACACGCATGCGCATTTAGTGGGCGAATGTGACTTGTATCGATTGGAGGAAACAATTCAGCATCGAAGGAATAACGACTGAAAGTAAGTAATACCATTTATTGTTTTTGTTTTGGTATTTAAATTACTTTAACACACACGAGTTATTATTCATCAAACTAATGTAACGTCACTGTGTTACGAAAATAGAGCTATAAATGCCGCATTCAACGGCGCAACCACCTTGGTCGAAGCTATGATACTTACCTCCACCGAGGCATCGCAAGTGATAAGCTACACTTTATACATCCCATAGTGAAATAACAATGATAGACATAAATGTACAGAGAACATTGGAAGTGGAACAATATAAATTACTGAACATACACTGCTTCAACATAATATAGAGTTTCACATTTACAAGAAGTTCCACTGTGTATTCCAGCAACCTTTGTTTGTATTCACATAGTATTGAGTGTCAAAATGACAAAACGAAAACCTGCAAAACGATGGAGAAGAACCGGTAAAGAAGTCGACTCAAATAAACGATCAAGAAGGACTGTACAATTGGTGAGTAGACTGGCATAGTGGTGGTGCATTAAACTGGCAGCAGATATAATATGTGATACTTTATTTTTCTTCCTGCAGCCACCAATGTGAATGTGGAGACTGATGAGCAATGTCTAAGTAAGTTATATGTATATGCGTGTTCTTTGTTTATGTGAATTAGTTCTGATTGAGATTTACAGACCAGATAGATGGATAAAAAGCTGTCCACAGTTTGTCAGGAACAATCATGGAAATATTGCTTTCTTTTACCCTGATTACAGTAGCACATATATGAAGAATGAAACTTGAAATATGAGTTATCTCAGCATGTGTAATTAATCTTCTTTGAACCTTTCATCTTCAAGTTAAGGCTGGTAGGTAACATCAAGTCATGATTAGGGATGTAACAATATCAAAATGTCATGGTATTATATCGTCACAGTGTTAAAGCCACGGTAAGATATTGTTACAAACATGTCAACGTGTGTTAAATGAAGTGGCAGGAATGTTTAGGATAAACACACTTACTGTAATTGAATACAAACATAATGTTCATATGTTGTAGTCCTATTTATTATTATAAACAGGTATTTTAAGTGCAAAGGAATGGTGCAAAATCATCCAGAATTTCAAGTAACACACATATTTTAGTTTAATCTAACACAGCAGTTATAGGCACAGAAATATTTCACAGCAACAATTCCTCCGAGCTACGAAGCACAAACGTTCCCGTCACTCCTGCACACTTCCTCTTTTTCGCCCCTATATAATGTCCCCTGTTTGAACTTTGTTGTCCCACACTGCGCGGGTTATCATGGGAGATCGAGTTTACTTCTCAGATCAGCCCACTTAATATTGTCAGAAAAAAACACACTGACGGGAGTTCTCGTTTGATAGCGTCACTCATCACGGCATTATTGTGAGAATTTTGAAACCAAAATAACGCAATATTTACAATAATGTTGCATCCCTCGTCAAGATCCTTTCTCATAGGTTTGGTTTGCTGCTGTGTATTTACTAATCATTGGCATTGTTTATCACTGAAGTTCCACACTTTCTTTTTATAGTGCGTGTTGTATTGTGATGAGTTACATTTAATACTGTGGATTATGTGTTACCACAAACACAGAAGATACGTAAACATGAACTACAATGCGATCAAGATGTGGGAAAAAAGTAAATGCATTCCATTAGCTAGATTTGTATAATGTGTTCAATTTATGTCAACTTGCTTCTTGTTTCGCAATTTTCTTCTTTTCTTTTAATTATTTAAATTTTTAGAGTTTTTTGGTTCCTCTTCTTTGTGTCAGGAGGTAGCAGCAGGGGAACGAAAGGAGCCCAAAACACTGCTCTTCATATGGAACACATCCAACCTCCAGGTGTCCATGCAGGATGTACCACTCTGGAACATCAAACCTCTCCCTACCTGCCAGGTACACCCACTGTCTTCTGTGTCTATCTAATGTTTTGCTGTGAATTTTGTCACAAAGCATATCCTGTTAAAATATGACAAACTTTTGAGTGTAAGAATGTGAGCGATATGCTGAGATGTTATACGTTTTGCCTTGTGACAAAATGTTATAAAAAACCTTTAATGATTTTTATTCTATTTTAATTTCAGCACATGAAAATATTTCTACTTTTGACTCTATCAAAGACAATGGAAAACCATTTTCCAGATCAGCCCTCATAGATCCTCCTGATGGCCTAACAACTGAACTACATGTCGATGCTGAGTATGATCCATCTCAATCATTTGAGGAATCTCTCCCTGATATGGGGGATTGGATGTACAATGACGGACATATGTTTAATGAAGGATTTGAAGATAGTTTGAGTGAGGAGTGTGCAGAAGAGTCAAATATCAAGGACACAACAGACAAACCATTATATGACAATGCATCAGTAACCGTGGCAGAGTGCCTTCTGATCATCATGGCTTATGAAAACTGTCATAAAGTCACTGATAAGGCCCTATAAGCGATTTGCTGAAAATGTTCAAGTTGCTTTGTCCCGATAGTCTGAATGCAGACTGCTTAAACAGTGTGCAGAAGTTCAAAAACTTTCTTTTATCCCGCTCTGCATCATCGCCTATTTTATTACATAAATACTGCAGTAATTGTTTTGGGCCATTAGAAAGTAAACAAATAAAATGTCTGTCTTGTGGGACCAGTGTGTCAGAAGAAAGATCCTCATCCTTTATAGAGGTTCCAATTAAGGCTCACATAAGGTCATTGTTCCTCAAGCCAGGTTTTCAGGAGAAGCTTAACTTCAGATTAAGCAGAAAGAAGGCAGATGCTAACAACATTGAAGATATATATGATGCAGAAGTTTACAAACAGCTTGTCGATAGGGGTGGTCCTCTTAGTGACCCTAAAAACATCTCACTTGGAACACCGATGAAGACAAAAATTGATATTTGTTAAGGCTCATACATGGTACTCAAAATATACCTATGCAGATGGTAAATGTAGTCAAACTTGTGCAGTCTATTCCTGTTATTTCACAAACTATTAAACCAGGGAATGTCATAGCTGAATTTTACAGACATATGACTAAAGATGATAGTTTCTGTCAGGAAAACAAATATTTGTCTAGGATTAAACTATATGGAGCACCTAGTGAACTTCTATTGGACACAGTTCACCTCTCTGCATTGCAAATACATGCTGGTCACTGCATCAACTCTGGAACAGTAAGCATCTTTCACAGGGCACAAGTTAAGAGAAATTATCTCACATCAAAACACTATGGTAAAGGTAATAGAAGAAACAATTTTACAGTTTTTTTTTTCAAATGACGGACAAACAAAGTATGGACAGATTGATTTCTTCTTTATCATAGCACAATCATGTGCCAAATGGGCCCTCCTTCGTGAATTCAAACATGCAGGTTTTTCTTTGCTGCAAGATAGTGTAACAAATGGTACATGAAGTCATGTTATAAATGCTCTGAAAATACACACCGATGAGATGTTGCCGTGGATGCTGTAAAAGTCTGTAAATATGTACTGTATATGGAGTATCATTGTTGATTAAGTTTTTGCATTGTCTGTAATATTTCAGTGGCTAATATATTAAAATGTACTTGTTAAATAAAACCACTGTCTTTTTTAATGAATATTTAGGCCTACTACGCTACTGTATTTTAATATTAGTTCATATCATGGTGGTTGGAGAGCCAAAGGTTTTCTGAAGTGGTACTTTGTGAAAAGAGTTTGAGAATCACTGCTCTAGAAAGTTCACTAATGTTAAAAGGTCTTAAAAAGTGTCTTGTGATCATAACAGTATTATTTGGGTTCAGTTTTAAATCTCACAATTGTAGTCACTGAGTTACTGCACATGGCGTGTGTATAAGAAATCAACAAATTAAGTAGAACATTATGCATTAAACCATATAGATTACAGACCATATATCCATATTGCCTGAATTAATTATTTACTCCAAATATTGGCATGAGATAAACTGGAGTATGATTGAGGTATAATTAAATTGTGCCAATTAAAATTTATTTTTAATTTATTTTTCCTAAGATAGAAAAGAGGCATATCTGACAACTCAAATGGTGAGCAGTGAGAGACAAAACCAAGTATATCTCTCACTGAGACATCATTGAGACATATTGAAAACAATACTCATCAATTTTCTTTTTGCCGAAATAGAAAAGAGACATCTGAGAACTCAAACAGTGAGTAGTGAGAAACAAAACCATGTGTATCTCTCACTGAGACATAATTGAGACATATTGGAGACCAGCTCATTCATCTCTCATTTTGCTCTTAGTTGAAATCGGGAAAAGAGATAACTGTTAGACAACTTTGAGATCTCTCACAGTGCTCACTGTGAGCCTTATTTCTCAGGAGATACATCTGAGAAGAATGACAAAACTACTTTGGTCTCGATTAGTGCTCTTTTATGTCTAGGAGATGTATATAAGACATACATGAGATCTCATCTTCAATTTTGCTTTGCTATGGGTGTTCTTAGAACAAAGCATAAAGATCAACCGAGTGTTTGTTTTTTTGTTTTTTGGGGGGCGTTTGTGTCTCCCTGAGCCTGAGCCTATATCTCAAAAAACACCTCATGAGAGAGCAACAATGTTTAGCGATATTTGTGAATTTTCTCGAAATATGGGTGTTTTCCATTACCAGTTCCTTATTGCGATATTTTGATTTTTGCGCATTTCCTGTGTAACTAGGCCGTGCCTTTTTGTTGGTGTTCTCCTGTGTTTGTTGTTGGTTCCTTCTTTTGGTGGCACTTCCGGTTGTGTTGTTTTTTGGTGACCGCTTCACACATCTTTCTCTGAGCACGGATCCACGCACCTGCTTTCTGTTAGCAATCAGTTCTATTTAAGTCGAGTGTGAGCTACCATTCTTTGTTGGGACTTTGTTTGGAATTGATAATCATTCTTTCCTCCTGCCGTAAGTTTTGCTGTGTTCAGCATTCCGTTTTGTTGTTTTTCAATCTGTCAGTTTTAGTTGTTTTTTTTTAAATTTATTTAAAAAATGTTATAAATGTTTTTTTTTATAAATGTTTTTATTAAATTTTACAGGTATTACAATATACCGTATTTTCCGCACCATAAGCCGCCCTGGGTTATAAGCCGCGCCTTCAATGAACGGCATATTTCAAAACTTTGTCCACCTATAAGCCGCCCCGTGTTATAAGCCGCATCTAACTGCGCTAAAGGGAATGTCAAAAAAACAGTCAGATAGGTCAGTCAAACTTTAATAATATATTAAAAACCAGCGTGATGTGGGCGCGCATGGAGTCGTATATCAACATGGACGGAGCTGCGTGAAAAAAGCCACCCGGCCTCTTCGCGTAAACTTCCCTTAACCACTCGCTCATCTTTTCTTCATCCATCCATCCCTTCGAGTTAGCTTTTATGATGACGCCGGCTGGAAAGGTCTCTTTTGGCAAGGTCTTCCTTTTGAATATCACCATGGGTGGAAGTTTCTGGCCATTAGCATGGCAAGCTAGAACCACAGTGAAGGATGACTTCTCATTCCCTGTGGTGCGAATATTCACCGTACGTGCTCCCGTTGTATCCACAGTGCGGTTCACAGGAATATCAAAAGTCAGTGGAACCTCGTCCATGTTGATAATGTTCTCTGGCCGGATCTTTTTTTCAGCTATCTTGTTTTTACAATATGCACGGAAAGTAGCCAGCTTTTCTTGAAAGTCTTTAGGCAGTTGCTGTGAAATAGTAGTCCGTGTGCGGATGGAGAGATTGCGTCTTTTCATGAACCGGAAACCTGTCGCTTAGTAGGAGCCATTTTGTGGTCTTTACAGATGTAAACACACAAAGGAAATGAAACGTAATATCCGCGCGCTTCTTCTTCTTCTACGGGGGCGGGTGGTTGCTTACAGTAGAAGAAGAAGCGCATCCTCTTCTATGGGGGCGGGTGCTTACCTTGGCGGTTGCTTGCCGTAGAAGAAGAAGCGCTTCCGCTTCTACGGGGAAAAAAGATGGCGGCTGTTTACCGTAGTTGCGAGACCTAAATTTTATGAAAATTAATCTTAATATTAATCCATATATAAAGCGCACCGGGTTATAAGCCGCACTGTCAGCTTTTGAGTAAATTTGTGGTTTTTAGGTGCGGCTAATAGTGCGGAAAATACGGTACGATAGAACAGTAGTCACATTTTTCCCTTTTTTTCCCACCCACTTCCAAGAACATCAACCCATACCCCTTACACATATAACCCCCCCCTCCCCAGGTCCTACATACAGTAAGTTAAAGGTACAGTCACAAATGGAAAATAATTAGTACATCACTTTCTTCTCAACATAGGCAGATAGTAAATATACACCCAGAATAAATATAAATAAAAAACAAAAAAACAAAAAAGGAAGGTGGTTTATGAAAGGTGAACTTTTCACGTGTCCTGTAGCGTCTTTAATTTAGCTATGTAGTCAACCACACCGCCCCAAACAGAATACAACTTCCCAGGTGTCCCCCTAAGATTGAACTTTATTTTCTCCAGATCTAAATACATCATAAGGTCTTTAAGCCATAAGGAGGCTTTGGGGCAGACTGGTGACTTCCACTCCAGCAAAATTCTCCGACATGCTAATAAAGATGCTAAGGCGATACTATCCTTACATTTTCTCCTTATTTGGGGATCTGATACCATCCCAAAAATAGCCATTTCTGCACATGGTGTCAGATTTAAATCCAATGCCTTAGCAAGGTGTTTGAAAATAGTTGTCCAATAATCCAGCAAATGGGGACAAGACCAAAACATGTGCGTCATGTTTGCAGGTGACATGTAACATCTGTTACAAGTATCCGAGATATTGGGGAATATTTTGGAGAGTTTGGAATTAGTGAAATAAATACGATGGACAACCTTAAATTGTATTAAATTAAGCTTTGAACAGGATGTACTGTTATTAATTCGGGTTAAAACAGAATCCCAATCTCCATCATCTATAGATCTGCCAAGCTCTTCTTTCCCAATTCTCTCTGATTTTATCAAGAGACGTTTTACCAAACTGGGATATTAAGATGTAGATTTTGGAGATTAGGCCTTTCTGATTTGTGGGAATATCTAAAATTGAGTCAATTAGCGAATTAGGTGGAGTATTAGGGAAAGAGAGACTATTTGATTTAACAAAATTACGAACCTGAAAGTATCGAAATAGGTGAGATTTTGGTAGGTCAAATTTTTCACACAGTTCACTGAAACTAGCGAAGACATCACCAATATATAAGTCCTTTAGCCTGCTAAGGCTTGACTGCTTCCATAGAGAAAACGCTACATGTGTGTTGGGAGGGAGGAAGAGGTGGTTATTATGAATGGGGCTGTGATTGGATAAGCCCTGCAGGCCGAAAGTATTTCTAAATTGAGACCAGATTCTAAGGGTAGAAATGACAATTGGACTACAAGTAAATTGGGATGGTCGATAAGGTAATTTTGATGTAAGCAGATCCAAGAGAGAGGTAGAACAGGAACTAGCTTCAGACTTGCACCAGATTAATTCAGGTTCTTGGATACAGAGAGTCACTTTGTGTATGTTAGCTGCCCAATAGTAGTATTTTAGATTAGGGAGTGATAAACCACCTACGGACCTATGCCTTTGCAGGAACTCTCTCCTAATCCTGGGAGTCTTGCCTTTCCATATAAAGGATGAAATTAGTTTGTTTATTATGCAAAAAAAGGAATTGGGTAAAAAGATAGGCAAACATTGAAACAGATATAAAAATCGAGGAAGCACATTCATTTTGACGCAGTTTACCCTGCCAGCTATAGTAATGTGTAAATCATTCCACCTTTCCAAATCTAATTTAAGTTTGTCGATTAGAGGTGGAAAATTGTCCTTGTAGAGAGCTGGTAGCTTACGACAAATATGTACACCTAAGTACTTGAAGCTGTTCCTGGACAATGGGAAATATCCATCAGGGATCTCAAGGGCCAAATTATTCACAGGGAAGCATTCACTCTTTTAATTCAATTCAATTTATAGCCAGAGAATGATCCAAAATTGTTTAGCAATTCAATAATCTTTGGAATGGTAGAGATTGGATCAGATATAAACAATAGTAAATCATCCGCGTATAGAGAATGTGTGTGTTCTAGACCGCATCTATGGATTCCTTTACTGATACCAGCCGATTTAAGGGCAATGGACAAGGGTTCGATTGCAGTAACGAATAACAATGGGCTTAGAGGGCACCCCTGGCGTGTACCTCTGCCAAGTGTGAAAAATTGGGGAAACATTCCATTTGTGCTTACGGCAGCCCTAGGAGAAGAGTATAGAAGTGCTATCCAAGATATATATTTGGACTAAATGTTGAACCTCTCTAAGACCTCCAATAAATATCCCCACTCCACCCTGTCGAAAGCTTTCTCCGCATCTAAAGAGACCACCACTTCTGGCGTCTCCTCGGATGCTGGAGAAAAAATAATGTTAAGAAGGCAACGAATGTTGGAAAAAGAGTGCCGTTTTTTCATAAACCCAGTTTGGTCAGGTGATATGATGTTTGGTAAAATTGATTCAAGGCGAAGGGCCAGTGCTTTAGCTAAAATCTTATAATCAGCGTTTAAGAGAGAGATGGCACGGTAAGAACTACAATCGGAATCTACTTTGCCCGGTTTTAGTAATAAAGTTATTGACGCTTCGGTGAGAGTTCGAGGCAGGGTACCCCGGTCCAGAGAGTCATTGTACATATTTAAAAGGAGAGGAGTCAGTTTATCTGAGAATTTTTTATAGAACTCTATAGGATAGCCATCTGGGCCAGGGGCCTTGCCGCTCTGCATTAGTTTAATTGAATCTACAATTTCCCGCATTACTAAAGGTTGATCCAAAGCGCTCTCTTGAGTAGTAGTTATGGATGGGAATTTCAAGTTATCCAGGAAACTCATCAAGATTGTTTTATCAGCAGCGCATTGTGAAGTATATAGTTCAGAGTAGGGATGTCCCGATCCGATATTTGGATCGGATCGGCCGCCGATATTTGCCAAAAAATGCGTATCGGCAAGGCATGGGAAAATGCCGATCCAGATCCAGTTTAAAAAAAACTGCGGTCCGTGTTTTCCAACGCACCGATTTAAATAATACATTCCACTTTTCTGCTGCTCCCTAATTTCCGTTCCGCATTTTCCAGCACACCTTCAACACATCCACAATTCTCACGCAGTTGCTTTTAGCTGCTGGCATTACACGACAGGCTCTTCTCACTCTTTCCTGTGTCTCCCTCTCACAGACAGCGAGCGCACCTTCTTACACACGTCACATACTGTCACGTCATACGTCACATACGTATACGTCCTCTCCCAGCAGAGAGCGAGGTAGCGGCATGGCTAACGTTAGCTGTGATGCTAGCGCAGCCGCTAAGGTGCGCGCCTGCTCAAGCGTCCTCTGCGCACGGCAAATCTATGCCACGCACTAGTGATGGGTCCGGCAACACCGATGCATCGGCGCATGCGTCGAGCTCATAGAGCAAAACCTTGTGTCGGTGCGCGTACCGCTTTTAGAAAGTCACGTGACCAATCATGAGCTGTTTTGGTCACGTGACCGATACGCGAACTGTGTCGCACTGACGCCTCCTCTGTGCCCTGTGAGCGGGTCTTTTCTACAGCCGGAGAAATAATAACTAAGAGAAATCGTCTAAAATGTAATATGTCGGAAAAACTTTTTTTTTTTTTAAATAAAAATGTGTAAAAAAATTGTATTAAAACAATTCCCAGTCCACAAGCATCCTCATTCACAACACGTTCTCTTAGATTTCCATGTTATGATACATGTTCACATTATTTATTGACTGTATCTAAAAAAGATACAAATATATTTTTATTTAAATGAAGATATGAAATAATCCTAAATGAAATACAATGACTTGGTTTATATTATTGTATATACTAGAGCAGGGGTCACCAACGCGGTGTCCGCGGTCACCAGGTAGCCCGTAAGGACCAGATCAGTCGCCCGCTGGCCTGTTCTAAAAATAGCTCAAAGAGCAGCACTTACCAGTGAGCTGCCTCTATTTTTTAAATTTTATTTATTTACTAGCAAGCTGGTCTCGCTTTGCTCGACATTTTTAATTCTAAAAGAGACAAAACTCAAATACAATTTGAAAATCAAAGAAAATATTTTAAAGACTTGGTTTTCACTTGGAATAAGCGGTAGAAAATGGATGGATGGATGGGTCTTCACTTGTTTAAATAAATTCATTTATTTTTTCCTTTGCTTCTTATTACTTTTAGAAATACAATTTTAGAGAAAAAATACAACCTTAAAAATGATTTTAGGATTTTTAAACAAATATACTTTTTTACCTTTTAAATTTCTTCCTCTTCTTTCCTGACAATTTAAATCAATGTTCAAGTGAATTTTTTTTTTTTTATTGTAAAGAATAATAAATATTTTACCTTCTGGTTTTTCGACGAAGAATATTTGTGAAATATTTCTTCAAACTTACTATGATTAAAATTCAAAAAAATTATTCTGGCAAATCTAGAAAATCTGTAGAATCAAATTTAAATCTTATTTCAAAGTATTTTGAATTTCTTTTAAAATTTTTGTTCTGGAAAATCTAGAAGAAATACTGATTAGTCTTTGTTAGAAATATAGCTTGGTCCAATTTGTTAAATATTCTAACAAAGTGCAGATTGGATTTTAACCAATTTAAAACATGTCATCAAAATTCTAAAATGTATCTTAATCAGGAAAAATTACTAATGATGTTCCATAAATTATTTTTTTAATTATTTCAAAAAGATTCAAATTAGCTAGTTTTTCTCTTCTTTTTGTCGGTTGAATTTTGAATTTTAAAGAGTCGAAATTAAAGATAAACTGTGTTTCAAAATTGTATTTTAATTTTTTTCATGTTTTCTCCTCTTTTAAACCATTCAATTAAGTGTTTTTTCATCATTTATTCTCTACAAAAAACCTTCCGTAAAAGGAAAAAAAAATGTACGACGGAATGACAGACAGAAATACCCATTTTTTTATATATATAAATGTATTTATTTAGCTATTCTTGTTTAAATCACACTTACGTGTAACTTACAAATGACAATATATTTATTTATTTAAGTGTGTATCAAACTGGTAGCCCTTCGCATTAATCAGTACCCAAGAAGTAGTTTTTGGTTTCAAAAAGGTTGGTGACCCCTGTACTAGGGCATAAAATCAGTGTCAGTTGAGTCGGTCCATAGGTTGCCTGTAGGGATTTTTAATGTCCAGCAGATGTCAACATTTAGTGACACAGTATCAATACAGTTTTGCAATGTGTCGAAACGCTTCATGACGCCTCATCAACCCATCACTACCACGCACAAAATCAAATAAAAAAATAAGCGCATAACAATTTTCAACACACGGACACGACAGAGAAAACAGTTTTCGTCATCATTGTTCAAATATTATAACGTCTGTCGAGACGCTTATCTCCATTCGGTGCCACACGCCCACACCATCAAAATGCCGAGGCAAACATTTCCACATCAACACCGTATGAAAAAATTAGTGATTTTTTTTAGTTGTGATTTCCCTCTCTGCATGAAAGTTTAAAAGTAGCATATATTAATGCAGTATGAAGAAGAATGTTTTAATGTAGACACATAGAATCATCATACTGCTGTGATTATATGCATCAAGTGTTCATTCAAGGCTAAGGCAAAATATTGAGATATATATCGTGTATCGCAATATGGCCTTAAAATATCGCAATATTAAAAAAAGGCCATATCGCCCAGCCCTAGTTCAATGAGGTCATTTCTGTTTGTCATGTATAATTTTGTCTATTTGTGTTTATCCTTGAATAAACAGGTCAGTTTCTTGTTACCAACCATTGTGTATTATTCAAACTCCCCTAATTCAGCTGGCTAGTTGTTATCAAGAGTACTAAAACCCTTTTCAACATGATTCTGACAACTAAGTAGGCTAAATAACTTTTAACTTTAATACATGCTTGGATAGGCCAGTATCGGTCAGTATCGGTATCGGTCAGTATCGGTATCGGATCGGAAGTGCAAAAACAATATCGGTATCGGATCGGAAGTGCAAAAACCTGGATCGGGACATCCCTAGTTCAGAGTAGAATGATTTGAAGGTGTCATTAATGACTGAAGGAATGACTGTAAGATCATCTGTGGGGGTTCTGATTTGTCGAATTTGCCGAGATGCTGACTGGCTTTTAATTTGGCGTGATAGATGGCGCCCTGCCTTCTCACCGTGCTCGTACAGGAAGCCACGCGATCGTAAGAGTAATTTTTCAGTTTCTTGTGTTGACAATAAATTATAGTTCATTTGCAGATTTTGTCTATCTTTAACCAGTTCAGGGTGTGGAGATACTGATAGCTGTCTGTCCAATTCTGTTATACTTTCCATGAGCTGCTCCTGTTTTTGTCTTCTCAATTTGTTTTGTCTTGCTGAATAAGAAATAATCTCTCCCCGGACTACCACCTTTAATGTCTCCCAGAGTAAAGACGGGGATATGGGAGTAGAGTTGTTGGTGACAAGAAAATCATCTATCACTTTGGAAATTGATTTGCAGAATCGTCATCATTGAGTAGTATGCAATTAAATCTCCATGGAGTCTGCGTTTTTTTTAAGAGTGTAAACGAAAGATCAAGTAACAATGGAGCATGGTCAGATATCACTATTGTTGAATATTCTACATTGTCGACAGATAGTCAATCCTTGAAAAAGTTTTATGGACCTGGGAATAAAAAGAGAATTGTTTTTTATCTGGGTAAAGAAAACGCCACGGGTCCACACCTCCTATTTGACCCATGAGTTTTGAAATTGTTTTGGCCATTTTTAATGGGGGGCTCTGCCTTGGACTAGATTTGTCTAGCAACGGGTCTATTGCACAGTTCAGGTCCCCCCCAATATTAAACGATGGGAACTGAGGTCTGACAAAAATGAAAACACTTTCCTAATAAATGCTTCATCGTCCCGATTGGGTGCATAAAGGTTGGCAAGGACAACAGACATATTATTAAGACAACCTGAGACTATTACAAAACGACCTTGATGGTCAGTTATGACATTTGTTGGGCTAAATTGGGTTCTTTTGTGTATTAAAATAGCTGTACCCCTTGCTTTGCTGCTAAAATTTGAGTGAAAAGATTATCCAACCCATGAGGCCTTTAATCTATGGTGATCCTTAGTGGTCAGATGAGTCTCTTGTAGGAAAGCAATTTCAGTTTTAAGGTGTTTTAAATGGGAAAATACTCTACCTCTTTTGCCGCCCCCCAGGGCCCTACTCGGGCTTTATTAATGAATTCTCAGAGTTTGTTGCTGATCTAGTGACGCACGCAGACAATATAATCATAATGGGGGACTTTAATATCCATATGAATACCCCATCGGACCCTCAGTGCGTGGCGCTCCAGACTATAATTGATAGCTGTGGTCTTACACAAATAATAAATGAACCTACGCATCGCAACGGCAATACGATAGATCTAGTGCTGGTCAGGGGTGTCACCACCTCCAAAGTTATGGTACTCCCGTATACTAAAGTAATGTCCGATCATTACCTTATAAAATTCGAAGTTCTGACTCATTGTCAACAAACTAATAATAATAATAACTGCTATAGCAGCCGCAACATTAATGCTGCCACAACGATGACTCTTGCTGACCTACTGCCTTCGGTAATGGCACCATTCCCAAATTATGTCGGCTCTATTGATAACCTCACTAACAACTTTGACAATGCCCTGCGCAAAACCATTGATAGTATAGCACCGCTAAAACAAAAAAGGGCCCCTAAAAGGCGCACCCCATGGTTTACAGAAGAAACCAGAGCTCATAAAATATCATGTAGAAAGTTGGAACGCAAATGGCGCGCGACCAAGCTTGAGGTTTTCAATCAAGCATGGAGTGATAGTTTAATATCGTATAAACGCATGCTTACCTTAGCTAAAGCTAAATATTACTCAAATCTCATCCGCCTCAACAAAAACGACCCTAAATTTTTGTTTAGTACAGTAGCATCGCTAACCCAACAAGGGACTCCTCCCAATAGCTCCACCCACTCGGCAGATGACTTTATGAAATTCTTTAATAAGAAAATTGAACTCATTAGAAAGGAGATTAAAGACAACGCATCCCAGCTACAACTGGGTTCTATTAACACAGATACAACTGTATTTACGACGGATACTGCAATACAAAATAGTCTCTCTCTTTTTGATGAAATAACATTAGAGGAACTATTACAGCGTGTAAGTGGGATAAAACAAACAACATGTTTACTTGACCCACTTCCTGGGAAACTTATCAAGGAGCTTTTTGTAGTATTAGGTCCATCAGTGCTAAATATTATAAACTTATCACTTTCCTCTGGCACTGTTCCCCTAGCATTCAAGAAAGCGGTTATTCATCCTCTGCTCAAAAAACCTAACCTTGATCCTGACCTCATGGTAAACTACCGACCGGTGTCCCACCTTCCATTTATTTCGAAAATCCTCGAAAAAATTGTCGCACAGCAGCTAAATGAACACTTAGTGTCTAACAATCTCTGTGAACCTTTTCAATCCGGTTTCAGGGCAAATCACTCTACGGAGACAGCCCTCGCAAAAATTACTAATGATCTACTGCTAACGATGGATTCTGATGCGTCATCTATGTTGCTGCTTCTTGATCTTCGCGCTGCTTTCGATACCGTCGATCATAATATTTTATTAGAGCATATCAAAACACGTATTGGTATGTCAGACTTAGCTTTGTCGTGGTTGAACTCTTATCTTACTGCCAGGATGCAATGCGTCTCCCATAATAATGTGACCTCGGACTATGTTAAGGTAACGTGCGGAGTCCCCCAGGGTTCGGTTCATGGCCCTGCACTTTGTAGTAATTACATGCTGCCGCTAGGCGACATCATACGCAAATACGGTGTTAGCTTTCATTGTTATGCTGATGACACCCAACTCTACATGCCCCTAAAGCTGACCAACACGCCGGATTGTAGTCAGCTGGAGGCGTGTCTTAATGAAATTAAACAATGGATGTCCGCTAACTTCTTGCAACTCAACGCCAAGAAAACGGAAATGCTGATTATCGGTCCTGCTAAACACCGACATTTATTTAATAATACCACCTTAACATTTGACAACCAAACAATTACACAAGGCGAATCAATAAAGAATCTGGGTATTATTTTCGACCCAACTCTCTCCTTTGAGTCACACATTAAGAGTGTTACTAAAACGGCCTTCTTTAATCTCCGCAATATCGCTAAAATTCGTTCTATTTTATCCACTAGCGACGCTGAGATCATTATTCATGCGTTCGTTACGTCTCGTCTCGACTACTGTAACGTATTATTTTCGGGTCTCCCTATGTCTAGCATTAAAAGACTACAATTGGTACAAAATGCGGCTGCTAGACTTTTGACAAGAACAAGAAAGTTTGATCATATTACGCCTATACTGGCTCACCTGCACTGGCTTCCTGTGCACTTAAGATGTGACTTTAAGGTTTTACTACTTACGTATAAAATACTACACGGTCTAGCTCTGTCCTATCTTGTCGATTGCATTGCACCATATGTCCCGGCAAGAAATTTGCGTTCAAAGAACTCCGGCTTATTAGTGATTCCCAGAGCCCAAAAAAAGTCTGCGGGCTATAGAGCGTTTTCTATTCGGGCTCCAGTACTATGGAATGCCCTCCCGGTAACAATTAGAGATGCTACCTCAGTAGAAGCATTTAAGTCCCATCTTAAAACTCATTTGTATACTCTAGCCTTTAAATAGCCCCCCTGTTAGACCAGTTGATCTGCCGTTTCTTTTCTTTTCTCCTCTGCTCCCCTTTTCCTTGAGGGGGGGGGGCACAGGTCCGGTGGCCATGGATGAAGTGCTGGCTGTCCAGAGTCGGGACCCGGGGTGGACCGCTCGCCTGTGCATCGGCTGGGAACATCTCTGCGCTGCTGACCCGTCTCCGCTCGGGATGGTGTCCTGCTGGCCCCACTATGGACTGGACTCTTACTATTATGTTGGATCCACTATGGACTGGACTCACAATATTATGTCAGACCCACTCGACATCCATTGCTTTCGGTCTCCCCTAGAGGGGGGGGGGGTTACCCACATATGCGGTCCTCTCCAAGGTTTCTCATAGTCATTCACATCGACGTCCCACTGGGGTGAGTTTTTCCTTGCCCTTATGTGGGCTTTGTACCGAGGATGTCGTTGTGGCTTGTGCAGCCCTTTGAGACACTTGTGATTTAGGGCTATATAAATAAAGATTGATTGATTGATTGATTGATTGACTGGGCCGTTGATCCCTTTAACGTTCCAAGAAACAAATCTCAAGCAAGATAACACTTTTTTGTTTGTATTAGCCATAATCACATTTGTAAAAAATATGGTGAGATGACACAATGCCTTGTAGAAGGAAGTGGTATTAACATATAGACAGGACTGAAAGAAAAAACAAATTTGTAGGACCTAACACACAAAAACCCCAAAACAAAACCCATAGAAACAAGGAACAAATAAACACTTCTAAACCACCCTAAGCTTGTCCTGAGAACTAGAACTAGCAGCGGGACTCCATAAACTCTGTTACTTCCGTACGGCATTAATCTGTGAACTAATATCACCGAGCAGATAGGGCTCCTATATCTGCAAATGTGTCTATAATGTACAGTGGGTGCCACTTAAATAGGAATAAGCACCATATTGGCAGCAGAATTATATATAGAAAATAATAATGGTGAAAAAATAAAATAAAAAAATAAATAAAAAATGATAATGTTAATAATAATAATAATAATAATAATAATAATAACACAAGTAGCCCCTGGTAAGTGTCCGTTTCAAACTGGAAAAATTAGAGAAAATAGAGAAATAAAAATATAAATTTACAATATTTAAGTTAGTCATAACTTTCAAGGAAGAGGGAAAGAAAAGAAAAAAAGAAGGAAAGAGGAGAAAAAAAAGAGAAAAAAAAAAGAAAGAAAAAAAAAGTTGCAGTGCAGAAATTGACCGACAGATATAACCATACCTCAAATAAGTTGCACAATAGGATGATTAGTTGCCTGCAAGCCTGGATAAACAATGTCCATTGTTTTTCTGACGCACCCGTTAATGTCCTCTTCAACGTACTTTTGGCCTGAAACGTCTTCCATACAAAGTCATCTTCCACTAACCTGTGGGAGCGATGCGCTCGTCGTAGAAGTCCTGGGCTTTTTGTGGAGAATCAAAGTACAAGTTTTCATTTCTGAAGGAGACCTGGAGACGGGCGGGGTGCAGCAAGCGGAATTTCATTCCTTTCAGGTAGAGCGCATTTTTGACGGGGTTGAAAGCAGCTCGTTTCTTGGCCAAAGCAGGGCTGATGTCCGGGTAAACTCTCAGCTCGGTGCCGCGGTAATCCAATTTATGTTGTCTGGCCCATCTGAGGACTTTTTCTTTCTCTTGGAAACGGAGGAATTTAACGATGAAAGTCCGCGGTTTTCCGGCGCCAGCATCTAGTGGTCTGGGACCGAGGGAGCGGTGAGCTCTCTCTATCTCCGGTGGGCTGATGAAAACATCAGGACCCGTTATCGCCATTAGCAAGTGTGACGCAAATTTGGTCGGATCTTGTTCTTTCTCGCTTCCCTCTGGGATGTTGATAATCCTCAAATTAGAGCGGCGGGACCGATTCTCGAGGTCGTCCACTCGTTCCAGGAGCACCGTAGTTTGGGACTGTAGAGACTTCACAGCGGCTTCCATCTCTGTGATTTTTTCAAAGTTTTCACCCACTGTGACTTCGGTTTTAGTCAGACGGCTGTTAAATGACGTCACCTGCTGTCCTAATAAATCGACTGACTGCTTCAGGGACTCAGTCGACTGTTGAATCAGAAAAGCCATATCCGCCTTGAAGCTATCTCGCTGTTTATTGAGGAGAGCCTCAATGTCGTTCTTGGTGACTGGATCAGATTGACCCTCGAGTTCGGCTCTCTTGTCTTCTGAATCTGAAGCTGCTGCTGCGACCGCCATGTTAGCTAGCTTAGCTGAGACGCTCGCTGCTTGAGTTGTTGTTGTTGTCGGTTTTGTCTTTGAGTTGCTCATTATGTCGCAATAACCACACTATTTTGCACAAAAAAAAAGGGTGCGTCAGCCAGAAAAAAACACCGTAAAGACCGGAGCCCTCCTCTCGCACGTCTGCCCTCTACCTCATCAAACCGGAAGTCCACCAAAACTATCAGTTTATTAGTTTAGTTTTTCGCGTAGCCTTCCCTATGCTTCGGTGCTTTCCTAGCGGCACTCGTCTTTGTTTGTTTGAGCTCTATTAAATACTTGAATGTGCACACTGCATCATGGGAACACGCCAGGAGTCGCCGTCGTGCGACCCGAGCATGGCAGAAAGTCCCGACCACGACATACAGATGTTACGACGAGGACTAAAGAAGAGCGCAGGACAGGAACCAACACCAAACACAGGACAACACCAACAAAAAGGTACTGGTGTAACATTTATATTGGTAATGCAAGCGCAGCCGGAGTGCAACTGTGCTAAGTGCACTTGTCCAGAAAGCTAAGATGCGATGATAAAAGGGAGGAATGCAAATATTGACGTGTCATTCATGTAAGGAAAAAAAAAACGTATCGACAGAGCTGTCCTCGATTTGTAAGAATTGACGCTTCGATCGTGCATAATCTCGAACTCCCACCCTAAATCAATAAAGGTCTCTATCTCAACAAGTTTGAATCCTTGTTTGTGTCATGTCTGTGATCATGTTTTGTTTAGTTATGTTTTGCTTGGTTTTTGGACACTTTTTAGTTCCTGGTTTCACTCCCTTGCTTTGAGACCATAGCAACCATTAGTTTCACCTGGTTCACATCCTCATGTCACGCACCTGTCTCACGTTTTCACATTTTGAGTCACGCACCTGCTGTCACTAATCATGTCACTATTATTTAAGCTTCCAGTTGCCAGGCTGTCTTTCTGGCGACATCACTCTCTACACACCCTTGTTGATATCCATGCTGCTCTTTTTCATGTCCTTTTCTCATTCCAAGTAAGTTCTCTTTATTCAGGCCATAGTTTGCAAGTTTTGTTTTTTTCCATAGTTCTGCCTTCTTGCGAGTGTTTTATTTCCATAGCCACGTTTTGTACCTCCGCTGTGAGCGCCTTTTGTTTGTTCCTTTTGAGTGTTAAAATTAAAAGATGTCACTACCTTCACGCCATGTCCGGTCCAAGTTCACTTGCATCTCGGGAAAACAACCACTCCATAGTCCACGTCCTGACATTAGGTCGCCAGCAAATTGCTTTCCCGCAAGGAATTTGGACGAGGAAGGAAAGTGGGAGTCGCTAGGAGCCATGGAGGAGCGAGACCTCACGTGGGAGCCAAATGGCAAGCTAATTCCAATTAGCTCCATTTGGCCCGAGGAAGGCGCTGCGTCACCACAGTCCCGGAAGCGCCGCTCCAGACCAAGGACATCAGGGAAGGCGAGCGGACAGCACGTGGCGCTCCCGCAGGCTCCTCCCACTCCGGGCAGAAGCAGGCTGCTGCCAGCCCCGCAGCTCAAGGATGACATCACAGATCAAGGTTTTTTTTTTCTGAACTCTTTTTCTCTTGATCATCCGCTTCCAGCAAAAGACTCTAATCCTATGACCATGATAAAGCATTATCAAAACATGTTCCTGAACATTAGATCTTGTCAAACAAAGCCACGTCCTAGTTTTTATGCCCCGCCCCCCAAGACTCAAGCCCTGCCCCCGTCACAAACATTTTCTTTTTTTCCGCCCACACAACCTCAGGTGGGGGATAAAGAAATATTATTTGGACAATTTAAAGGGGAGGATTCTGCCTCCCTCCTGAGCTCCCTCCACCCAGGCCAAAAAACGGTTCCAGACAGCGGGGAGCGCGTCTGGTATCCGCTCCTTGGGGGGGGGGGGGGGGGGGAATTGTTCAGGTGGGGTGGCTCAGCATCATCACGCCAAGCCACAGCCGCCAGCCCGGCCGCTGCCACCGGTCTTTTGGCCTACTAAGCCGCAACCCCCAGCTAGGCCACCAGCACCAAGTTTGTTTAGTTATGTTTTGCTTGGTTTTTGGACACTTTTTAGTTCCTGGTTTCACTCCCTTGCTTTGTCACCATAGCAACCATTAATTTCACCTGGTTCACCTCCTCATGTCACGCACCTGTCTCACGTTTTCACATTTTGAGTCACGCACCTGCTGTCACTAATCATGTCAATATTATTAAAGCTTCCAGTTGCCAGGCTGTCTTTCTGGCGACATTACTCTCTACACACCCTTGTTGATATCCATGCTGCTCTTTTCCATGTCCTTTTCTCATTCCAAGTAAGTTCTCTTTATTCAGGCCATAGTTTGCGACTTTTGTTTTTTTCCATAGTTCTGCCTTCGTGCGAGTGTTTTATTTTTATAGCCGCGTTTTGTACCTCCGCTGTGAGCGCCTTTTGTTTGTTCCTTTTGAGTGTTAAAATTAAAAGATGTCACTACCTTCACGCCCTGTCCAGTCCAAGTTCACTTGCATCTCGGGAAAACAACCACTCCATAGTCCACGTCCTGACATTTTGAGGGTTTAGTGCGGGGGTCGGCAACCCGCGCCCTCGTGGCTCCTTGGAGTTTTTTTCAAAAATGGAAAAAGATGAGCGAAAAATATATATGTTGTTTTAATAAGGTTTCTGTAGGAGGGCAAACATGACACAAACGTTCCTAATTGTTAGAAAGCCCACTGTTCATATTAAACATGCTTCACCGATGAGAGTATTTGGCCGGCACCGTTTTGTCCTACTAAATTCAGCTGTCCTTGAACTCACCGTAGTTTGTTTACATATACAACTTTTTCCAACGCTGCCACAGAAAGACGTGTTTTATGCCACTCCTCCTTTGTCTCATTTCGTCCACCAAACGTTGTATGCTGTGCGTGAATGCACAAAGGTGAGCTTTGTTCATGTTATTGACTTGCGTGGAGTGCTAAAAATCCATGCTAACATGCTATTTAGGCCAGCTGTGTGTACATATTGCATCACTACGCCTCGTTTGTAGCTATATTTGAGTTCACTCAATTTCCTTTACTTATTTCCCCTGTGTATTTAATTTGTATTTGCATGTCTCATGACACATTATCTGTATGTAATATTGGCTGCATTTCTGATAGTTGTTTGTGTGCCATGTTGTTCCGGACCACAGCAAACGTTACCCAGCTTGCAAAGATTGTTATAAATCCATTGTAATGTATTGCCAATTCCATTAACTTGGGCACACTCATCTTTACCTTTGATAGTTTTAAGCCAGTCATTTGCAGGAGTTATTTCACCCTCTGAGAGACTTACATAAGGCTTTTAACTTTTTGCGACTCCAAACAGATTTGTTCTTTGTATTTTTGTTCCAAAATGGCTCTTTCAACATGTTGGGTTGCCGACCCTTGGTTTAGTGGCTAACGGGGTGCGAGCTGCTGAAGGCCCCCTCCCAGTGTGTTGACGCGCAGCATAATTAATTGTGGGAGTGCAGCAGAAGGCTGAGCTCCTTGCCCTGTTTGCACGCCAACCACAAAAAAAACAAAAAACAGCTGAATCGTCAAGAATGAGCTGACAGGCGCAGTGTTTACACTCTCACTGACACTCAAGGTGGAGAGCCCGAGTCCGGCTTGTCTGTGTTGCCATGACTGACACAGTCTCTTCAGGTCGCCTTCCTGGTTCTAGTACGGCTCGGACCGTGCCGGCAACTTGAGGGTTCCGCCATCGTAATCGTGGCCGTTGACTCTGAACCCTCTTGCTCCTGATGGGTCAGGGTTGGCGCCTTGCATTGAGGCTTCTGCCGTCAGTGTGTGAATGTGAGGTGTAATGTGAAGCGCTGTGGGTATCGCTATAGACCACATGTGTCAAACTCAAGGCCCGGGGGCCAGATCCGGCCCGATATGTCATTTAATGTGGCCCGCGAAAGCCTGGGAATAATGTGCATACTTCATCTTTCTTACTAAATGTTTTCATTGTTTCCATTTTGACAGAAAAAAAAATGTAATACATTAACTTTCATATGTTTTAAACTTTGATATACTGTCGCGATCAAAAGTTTACGTACACTTTTAAAGAACATAATGTCTTGGATGTCTTGAGTTTCCAATACTTTCTTCAACTCTTATTTTTTGGTGATAGAGGGATTGGAGCACATACTTGTTGGTCACAAAAAACATTCATGAAGTTTATGAATTTATTATGGGTCTACTGAAAATATGACCAAATCTGCTGGGTCAAAAGTATACATACAACAATGTTAATATTTGCTTACATGTCCCTTGGCTAGTTTCACTGCAATAAGGCACTTTTGGTAGCCATCCACAAGCTTCTGGCAAGCTTCTGCTTGAATTTTTGACCACTCCTCTTGACAAAATTGGTGCAGTTCAGCTAAATGTGTTGGTTTTCTGACATAGACTTGTTACTTCAGCATTGCCCACACGTCAGGACTTTGGGAAGGCCATTCTAAAACTTTAATTCTAGCCCAATTTAGCCATTCCTTTACCACTTTTGATGTGTGTTTGGGGTCATTGTCTTGTTAGAACACCCTACTGTGCCCAAGACCCAACCTCCGGACTGATGATTTTAGGTTGTCCTGAAGAATTTGGAGGTAATCCTCCTGTTTCATTGTCCCATTTAAAGCACCAGTTCCATTGGCAGCAAAATAGGCCCAGAGCATAATACTACCACCATGCTTGACAGTAGGCATGGTGTTCCTGGGATTAAAGGCCACACCTTTTCTCCTCTAAACAATTTGCTGGGTATTGTGGCCAAACAGCTCAATTTTTGTTACATCCCAAAAAAATAAGAGTTGTAGAAATTATGGGAAACTCAAGACTGTCATGATCCATGGTCGGATCATGTTTTGTTAAGTTATGTTTGGTTAGTTTTGGACTCCTTTTGTTATTACTTGTGCACCTGTGAGTTTGTTTCGTCACCATGGTTACTTGATTTTCACCTGCCTTGCACGCGCACCTGTTTCTCATCAGAGACGCTATTTAAGCCCACCTTTGTTCATCACTCGTTCTGCTTTCTTTGTTCTTGCATCACGCGACTGCCACGTAAGTTCATTCTTGATTCTAGACTCAGCTAAGTTCCATAGTTTGTGCTAGGTGTTAGCCTTAGCTTCCAGTGCGTTCGGCACCTCTTCCTGTCGGTTTGTTTTCTGTTTTGTACCAGTTTTGTGTTATTTTATTATTAAATCAAGTTATTACCTGCAAGTCCTGTCCGGAATCGTCCCTTGCATCTTGGGAGAACAAACCCCCGCATCACCATGCGCACCCCACGTGACAGAAAGAAAGCAGCACCTCGTACTCCCGCATCGGACAGCAAAGAGTCTTCGCCTCGCCGTCAGGACGCCTCGCTCCCGAAGACTCCTCTTCCGGACAACAGCACGCCGGGCTGGGGCCGGGAGCTGTGCTGGTGGGGTGACTCAGATGCACCCAACCAGGCAGCAACCTCCAGCCCGTCCTCCACCACCAGTCCGTCGGCATGTCAAGCCGCAACCCCCAGCTAGACCGCCTCCGCCATGCTCATGGCTAACCTCAGCCCGGGTGGGCTTGCAGACGCCACCATCATCTCCGGTGGGCTTGCAGACGCCACCACCATCTCCAGTTCCTGCTCCTCGGCTGACACCTGCTCCAGTTCCTGCTCCTCGGCTGACACCTGCTCCAGTTCCTGCTCCCCGGCTAGCACCTGCTCCAGTTCCTGTTCCTCGGCTAGCACCTGCTCCAGTTCCTGCTCCTCGGCTAGCACCTGCTCCAGTTCTTGCACCCCGCCTAGCACACGTTCCTGCTCCTCGGCTAGCTACCGTGCCTGCACCACGCCAAGCTTTGCCGCCTGCACCACGCCAAGCTTTGCCGCCTGCACCACGCCAAGCTTCGCCGCCTGCACCTGCGTCCACGCCTGACTGCCACAACGACGCTGTCGCGCCCATCTCCCCGGCGACCACGGATGTGGCCGCTCCCTGGTCGTCCGCCTGTCCAAGTGCGCCCACCTCCCAGTCGGCCAGGAATGTGGCCATTCCCGGGTCGCCCGCCTCGCCTGCTGCAGCGGCGTTCCACTCGCCGCCGCCACTTGACTTTGCCTCGGTGGACACTTGGCCTGGCGACCCACCGCCAAGTCCTCCCTCCGCCCTCCCGTGACTTTTGACCCTGCTCGTTTTTTTTAGGACATCTAGAATCTGTCCTTAAGGGGGGGGTCTCTGTCATGATCCGTGGTCGGATCATGTTTTGTTAAGTTATGTTTGGTTAGTTTTGGACTCCTTTTGTTATTACTTGTGCACCTGTGAGTTTGTTTCGTCACCATGGTTACTTGATTTTCACCTGCCTTGCACGCGCACCTGTTTCTCATCAGAGACGCTATTTAAGCCCACCTTTGTTCATCACTCGTTCTGCTTTCTTTGTTTTTGCATCACGCGACTGCCACGTAAGTTCATTCTTGATTCTAGACTCAGCTAAGTTCCATAGTTTGTGCTAGGTGTTAGCCTTAGCTTCCAGTGCGTTCGGCACCTCTTCCTATCGGTTTGTTTTCTGTTTTGTACCAGTTTTGTGTTATTTTATTATTAAATCAAGTTATTACCTGCAAGTCCTGTCCGGAATCGTCCCTTGCATCTTGGGAGAACAAACCCCCGCATCACCATGCGCACCCCACGTGACAAAGACAGCATGACATTATGTTCTTTACAAGTGTATGTAAACTTTTGATCGCGACTGAATATTCAATTGTTATTGGTGTGAATCTTTAGGCACCTCGCCATTTGATTTTGATTCTTGGGGTGAGGATTTGATTCATAATCGATACTCAATTGGGACGGCGTGGCGCAGTGGAAGAATGGCCGTGCGCGACCCGAGGGTCCCTGGTTCAATCCCCACCTAGTACCAACCTCGTCATGTCCGTTGTGTCCTGAGCAAGACACTTCACCCTTGCTCCTGATGGGTGCTGGTTAGCGCCTTGCATGGCAGCTCCCTCCATCAGTGTGTGAATGTGTGTGTGAATGGGTAAATGTGGAAGTAGTGTCAAAGCGCTTTGAGTACCTTGAAGGTAGAAAAGCGCTATACAAGTACAACCCATTTATCATTTATCATTATCAATTAAACACGATTCTCCATTCAAACAGAATTGTGCAATGTATTATTAGGTATAATAATAACACCTTAAAGGTTACAAAACCTCATTTTGGTTGCTGACGTATGACACACATGCGCACCAAGTAAGCATAGAGATTGCCTAAAAAATGTTTGTTTTTTTAATTAATTCGTCAAAAAATTGAAAATTACTAAAAAATGTGTGATTCCAAAGTGATAAACATTTTTTAGCAACCCTAATTATTAGATACCGTATGATAATATGTACAAATAACAATACATACTTAAATGTCTGCTTGTCACCTTGACTTATGATTTCAAAGCAAGTTATCCATCAATTTCCATCCATCCATCCATTTTCTACCGCTTATTCCCTTCAGGGTTGCGGGGGGCACTGGAGCCTATCTCAGCTGCAATCGGGCGGAAGGCGGGGTACACCCTAGACAAGTCACCACCTCATCGCAGGGCCAACACAGATAGACAGACAACATTCACACTCACATTCACACACTAGGGCCAATTTAGTGTTGCCAATCAACCTATCCCCAGGTGCACGTTTTTGGAAGTGGGAGGAAGCCGGAGTACCCAGAGGGAACCCACGCATCAATTTGTATGTCTAAAAATCAAATAACCAAATGTATAGGCAATAATATATTGATACTTGTATTTTACATTCACTGTTACAAACGGCCCTCTGGGGGCTATGAAAACAAGTTTGACACCCCTGCTATAGACCATTTGTTTAAATAGACCAGGTTTGCACTGCATTTAAAAAAAAAAATCTGATATATATATACAGTATGACATGCATTAAGCTATAGACCCCCATTCAAACAAAAATTATTCCCGGACGCGGCGACCACTGCTGCCCACTGCTCCCCTCACCTCCCAGGGGGTGATCAAGGGTGATGGGTCAAATGCAGAGAATAATTTCGCCACACCTAGTGTCATACTTGCCAACCCTCCCGGATTTTCTGGGAGACTCCCGAAATTCAGCGCCTCTCCCGAAAACCTCCCGGGACAAATTTTCTCCCGAAAATATCCCGAAATTCAGGCGGACTCAGGTTATAACTGTAGAATGATGGAGGGCGAGTTCTTGGTTTCTTATGTGGGTTTATTGTTAGGCAGTTTCATTAATGTCCTCCCAGCGTAGAAACAACACACAACAACAGTAGTCACGTTTTTGTATACCGTAAAGCAGTTCGTCTGCTGTAAACAGCAATGTTGTGACACTCTTAAACAGGACAATACTGCCATCTAGTGTTATGTGTGTGTATAAGTGTAAATAAATGAACACTGAAATTCAAGTATTTATTTTATATATATATATATATATATATATATATATATATATATATATATATATATATATATATATATATATATATATATATATATATATATATATATATATAAAATAAAATTAATATAAATATACATATAATAAAATAAATATATATGTATACATACGTATATATAAATATATATAGCTAGAATTCACTGAACGTCAAGTATTTGTTTATATATATATATATATATATATATATATATATATATATATATATATATATATATATATATATATATATATATATATATATATATATATATATATATATATGAAATACTTGACTTGGTGAATTCTAGCTGTAAATATACTCCTCCCCTTTTAGCCACGCCCCCGACCACGCCCCCCTTCTACCCCAACCACGCCCACCCCCACCCCCCCCCCCCACCTCCCGAAATCGGAGGTCTCAAGGTTGGCAAGTATGCCTAGTGTGTGTGTGTGTGACAATCATTGGTACTTTAACTTTAACTTTAATGGCTTTTCTATCGACCCACATGTACAATATCAATGATAATGTCACAGAGGGTGTACAAATGGACCCAATAAAGGTCCATTATTAATAACTATCTGTCATTTATTAGGGGACACCCTACAACTACCTCTAGGGGTCCTCACACCCCAATGTATGTATTTATTTAGTTTGCCTTTTCTTTGGCCCACCCCTATAATCGTATTCGTTTTCTCTACCGACAGTAAAAAATATAATCTATCTATATGTTGACAAAAAAAACAATGACTTGTGTGTAGTTTGGGAACAGTTAGTAATGTTTATGTGTAGTAAAACTTTTCATGAAGTCACCTTAATGTGTGTTCCTACATTTGTGTTCCACGTCTTAGATGAAGAGAGCAGTTATGATCGTGGTTTACATGGTAAACGACTAAAAACTAAGGTTTTGGACATTGTTTTCTCAAAAGGCATACATTTGTCTTAATATGACCAAGGACATGCATTATTGTGGGTTTCCTGCACGTCATCTTCCTCACTAAAGGAACATCTAATCTGTGGCAGAGAATCTCTCCGACATTTTCAAGTGGTCAGCTTGAAGCGTCCCTCTGTCTCCGACTCCCTCGTTGTCATGTGACATGAGTGTGTGACTGTTTCGATGACCCGCCTTATCTTGCCTCTGATTGGCCAGTCCGTAATGTTCGACCCAAACCATAGCCAATAGTGACTCATCATACGAACACCAACCAATCATGGATGTTCTCATTCATCCAGGTCATTGGATTTTCTCCATATTTTTTTTTTGGCCTGAATTCGCAGTCCATTTTCTCTTTTTGTAACTGGTAGCTTTGATGTGAGCTAACTCGCTGCATAGGTCTAGAAATAGTTCCGCTCGAGGAATCGCTATACATGTTCACAAAGTAGCTACGCTACTGCCAAACTACTGTAGTTAAGCTACGTAGCTTCGCTACATGTAGCAAGCTACTGCCCATCACTACACAGAGGATCTCCTATGTTGACACTGCTATTCCGACTACTAGCTGCTAGCTAGCTTTAGCTGCTAAAAGCCTTGGTTGCGACTTGCCATAAAAAAAAAAAAAAAGAAAATAAGAAGTAAGCGCGTGATATGCTTCTGTTGCCGCTGTATCACTTTTGATTTACAAAAAGTTAATGCTAGGATATAAATCACTTATCTCAAATGTTGTGGCACCAAGCTGAGAAGTTGCTACCAAATTGTGTCTCTCAACTTGGCTCTCAAAAAGTGGAACGCAGCATGAAACCATCGCAACATAGAACATTTTTTTTCAACTGAGGAGTGAGGATTATTCTACATTTAGCAGCTCAAGGAGAGCACAAGTGCTGAAAGATAAAACTATCCCACCCGTCGTCAGTGACGTGCATGGAAAGAAAAAAATTAAATTGTTATATGTATCCAGTGATTATACTATAAAGTTATTTTCCATTTAACTTCACCAGTTTTAGATTATTTGTATTCAAAATCGCTGAATTTTCACATTTGCCGTTCAAATACTGAGAAGAGACGGTGCGGTGAACAGCAACCAGTTGAGGCACGTCACTCAGTGCCTCAACATGGATTCCGGACTCGGCTAACTGCTGGCCTGCTGTGCAGTGAGACTGTATTGCTATATGAATTATATTATACATTTCCATAGTTTAGTTAGCTGAGGTATATAATGTACAGTGTATTTTGTCAACAACTGTATGTGTGTAAAGTATTTCTTGTGCTGAGCGATCATAAAACGGCTGCAAAAGACGCACTGGCTGAGGCTCCGGTAATCCCGCCTCCTGCACCCCCGCCGTAGAATTGTTGTATCAACTAAAGCCCACGCTTAAACTTTCCACGTGCAAGATTGAATCTATTTAAAAAAGTTATTTCATAAGAAGCCAAAAAGTGCAAAAACAATAATGTTCGTGTTGGAGGAGGTGTGAATGACTGCAGAGCCACAACATTAGGTACACCTGCAGACGGCAGATGTACCTAATTCACAACTCCTCCAACACGAACATTATTGTTTTTGCACTTTTTGGCTTCTTATTAAATAACTTTTGTAACCTATTTTTATGGGCTTTCCTCTTTGTGATGTTAAGTTCCTGTTATGCGCTGTTATACAGTATATGCCTTGAGCTTTTATTTTGAAGACGCTAAGAGCGGAAGTGATGACACGTTGGAGTGGAGCGTAGGTTTTTGAAAGAAGGTAAATAAAGTGGTCCTCGTGTAAACTGTAGCCTCCGTGTTTGTTATTTTGTAGTTTCATACAGTATAGGCGACATTTATAAACCCTCGGTTACACTTTTTTAAATAGATTCAATCTTGAACGTGGAAAGTTTAAGTGAGGGCTTTAGTTGTGGACTTCATTTATAAGTAAAGGTAAGACCATAATAACGTTTTTTTTATTAAATGTGCTTTTTTTGTGTGCTACAGTTTGTACGTGTAAAGTTAAAGTTAAGTTAAAGTACCAATGATTGTCACACACACACACTAGGTGTAATGAAATTTGTCGTCTGCATTTGACCCATCCCCTTGTTTACCCCCTGGGAGGTTTGGGGAGCAGTGGGCAGCAGCGGCGCCCGGGAATCATTTTTGGTGATTTAACCCCCAATTTCAACCCTTGATGCTGAGTGCCAAGCAGGGAAGAATGCTGGTATGAGCTTTTAAACATAACCCGTTAACTGCTGCCAATCAAATGTTGAATAAGATACTCTTTAGGGTTCATATGTTTGTAAATCTGACTGTGATGAAGTCAGTGCCTCACCAGCCATGAACCTCACCGCACGTCACTGGTATCTGAGAGAGAGCGGACATTATAAGTAAGTGTTTTATTATGTTCTTAGTTGATATGTTTAGCAATAGTGCTACATGATAGCAATCCAAGGCGTTCTGCAAGTCTGCCGTTAGTGGTAGCAAACGCAGGAAGTGTTCTCAATGTTGTTGTTGAATGAAGAAGCGTTCATTGCCACGCACTCTTTGAAATCGATGTGCCCACGACAGCAGTGGTAATGACGGTAATGCTTAAAATGACCAAATACGTAAATATGACATACTATCGTGAATGTGTCTGTGGCTACATATTATAAATCTTTACAACAGCATGTATCTATCTTAAAATTACCACATACGTAAATTTGACGATATCATGAATGTGCCTGTTGCAACATAATGTAAATCTTTACAGCATGTATCTATCTTAAAATTACCAAATACGTAAATATGACATGTAATCATGAATGTGCCATCCATCCATCCATCTTCTTCCGCTTATCCGAGGTCAGGTTGCGGAAGCAACAGCCTAAGCAGGGAAGCCCAGACTTCTCTCTCCCCAGCCACTTTGTCCAGCTCTTCCCGGGGGATCCCGAGGCGTTCCCAGGTCAGCCGAGAGACATTTTAATCAATCAATCAATGTTTATTTATATAGCCCTAAATCACAAGTGTCTTAAAGGGCTGCACAAGCCACAACAACATCCGCGGTACAGAGCCCACATAAGGGCAAGGAAAAACTCACAACCCCAATGGGACGTCGATGTGAATGACTATGAGAAACCTTGGAGAGGACCGCGTATGGGGGTGACCCCCCACCCTCTAAGGGAGACCGGATGCAATGGACGTCGAGTGGGTCTGACATAATATTGTGAAAGTCCAGTCCATAGTGGATCTAACATAATAGTGAGAGTCCAGTCCAGTCCATAGTGGGGCCAGCAGGACACCATCTCAAGCGGAGACGGGTCAGCAGCGCAGAGATGTCCCCAATCGATGCACAGGCGAGCGGTCCACCCCGGGTCCCGACTCTGGACAGCCAGCACTTCATCCATGGCCACCGGACCTGTGCACCCTCCCCCTCCCCCGCCCCCCCTTCTCCACAAGGGAGAGGGGGGCAGAGGAGAAAATAAAATAAACGGCAGATCAACTGGTCTAAAAAGGGGGTCTATTTAAAGGCTAGAGTATACAAATGAGTTTTAAGATGGGACTTAAATGCTTCTACTGAGGTAGCATCTCTAACTGTTACCGGGAGGGCATTCCATAGTACTGGAGCCCCAATAGAAAACGCTCTATAGCCCGCAGACTTTTTTTGGGCTCTGGGAATCACTAATAAGCCGGAGTTCTTTGAACGCCGATTTCTTGCCGGGACATATGGTACAATACAATCGGCAAGATAGGATGGAGCTAGACCGTGTAGTATTTTATACGTAAGTAGTACAACCTTAAAGTCACATCTTAAGTGAACAGGAAGCCAGTGCAGGTGAGCCAGTATAGGCGTAATATGATCAAACTTTCTTGTTCTTGTCAAAAGTCTAGCAGCCGCATTTTGTACCAACTGTAATCTTTTCATGCTAGACATAGGAAACCCGAAAATAATACGTTACAGTAATCGAGATGAGACGTAACGAAAGCATGAATAATGATCTCAGCGTCGCTAGTGGACAAAATGGAACAAATTTTAGCGATATTACGGAGATGAAAGAAGGCCGTTTTAGTAACACTCTTAATGTGTGACTCAAACGAGAGAGTTGGGTGGAAGATAATACCCAGATTCTTTACCGAGACGCCTGGTGTAGTTGTTTGGTTGTCAAATGTTAAGGTGGTATTATTAAATAGATGTAGGTGTCTAGCAGGACCGGGGATCAGCATTTCCGTTTTCTTGGCCTTGAGTTGTAAAAAGTTAGCGGACATCCATTGTTTAAAGTCATTAAGACATGTCTCCAGCTGACTACAATCCGACGTGTTAGTCAGCTTTAGGGGCATGTGGAGTTGGGTGTCATCAGCATAACAGTGAAAGCTAACACTGTATTTGCGTATTATGTCGCCTAGCGGCATCATATAGCTACTAAAGAGTGCAGGGCCAAGAACCGAACCCTGGGGAACTCCACATGTTACCTTAACATAGTCCGATGTCACATTGTTATGGGAGACGCACTGCATCCTGTCAGTAAGATAAGAGTTAAACCAATACAAGGCTAAGTCTGACATACCAATATGTGTTTTGATACACTCTAATAAAATATTATGATCGACGGTATCGAAAGCAGCGCTAAGATCAAGAAACAGCAACATAGATGAGGCATCAGAATCCATCGTTAACAATAGATCATTAGTCATTTTTGCCAGGGCTGTCTCCGTAGAGTGATTTGCCCTGAAACCGGATTGAAAGGGTTCACAGAGATTGTTAGACACTAAGTGTTCATTTAGCTGCTGTGCAACAATCTTTTCGAGGGTTTTCTAAATAAACGGAAGGTGGGACACCGGTCTGTAGTTTACCATGAGGTCAGGATCAAGGTTAGGTCTTTTGAGCGAGGATGAATAACCGCTTTTTTGAATGGTAGGGGAACAGTGCCAGAGGACAGTGATACGTTTATAATATTTAGCACTGATAGACCTAATAATACAAAAAGCTCCTTGATAAGTTTCCCAGGAAGTGGGTCAAGTAAACATGTTGTTTGTTTTATCCCATTTACACGCCTAAACAAGTCCTCTAATGTTATTTCATCAAAAAGAGAGAGACTATTTTGGAGGGCAGTATCCGTCGTATATACAGTCGTATCTGTGTTAATAGAAACCAGTTGTAGCTGGGATACGTTGTGTTTAATCTCCTTTCTAATGAGTTCAATTTTCTTATTAAAGAAATTCATAAAGTCATCTGCCGAGTGGGTGGAGCTACTGGGAGGAGTCCCTTGTTGGGTTAGTGATGCTACTGTACTAAACAAAAATGTAGGATCGTTTTTGTTGAGGCGGATGAGATTTGAGTAATATTTAGCTTTAGCTAAGGTAAGCATGCGTTTATAAGCTATTAAACTATCACTCAATGCTTGATGGAAAACCTCAAGTTTAGTTGCGCGCCATTTGCGTTCCAGCTTTCTACATGATAATTTATGAGCTCTAGATTCTTCTGTAAACCATGGGGTACGCCTTTTAGGGGCCCTTTTTAGCTTTAGCGGCGCTATACTATTAATGGTTTCGCGCAGGGTGTCGTTAAAGTTGTTAGTGAGTGTAACACGTCTTGTGCTAGGGTTCACAGTGCTCAGGAATAAGCAGGCTTGTTTTTCTGAATATTCACTTCTTTTTTATTTCAGCCTCTCAGTCTCTCAGTCTCTCTCTCGGCTTCATGCTCCTTCCTTCTCCGCTTCTCCTTGCTTGTCTGCCTCCCCGGGCTCCTCACGCTGCTTTAAATACAAGAGACAGGTGATCAGACAACCTGTTCTAGCTGGGTTATCTACTCACCTGCAGCTGTTCCGTAGCCGGCTTCCGCACATGCTCTGCCCACAGGAGACGCGTGGACAACGCTCCCTCCACAGTGAGGTTATCAATAGAGCCCACATAATTTGGGAATGGTGCCATTACCGAAGGCAGTAGGCCAGCAAGAGTCATCGTTGTGGCAGTATTAATGTTGCGGCTGCTATAGCAGTTATTATTATTATTAGCTTGTTGACAATGAGTCAGAACTTTGAATTTTATAAGGTAATGATCGGACATTACTTTAGTATACGGGAGTATTATAACTTTGGAGGTGGTGATGCCCCTGACAAGCACTAGATCTATTGTATTACCGTTGCGATGCGTGGGTTCATTTATTATTTGTGTAAGACCACAGCTATCAATCATAGTCTGGAGCGCCACGCACGGAGGGTCCGATGGGGTATTCATATGAATATTAAAGTCCCCCATTATGATTATATTGTCGGCGTGCGTCACTAGATCAGCAACAAACTCTGAGAATTCACTGATAAAGACCGAATAGAGCCTTGGGGGGCGGTAGATATCAGCCAGTTAGAGAGGCAGCGGTGTGACAGACCTCATAGTAAGCACCTCAAACGATTTATATTTATTATTTAGGTTAGGGGTAAGGTTAAAGTTTTCATTGTATATTAGTGCGACCCCCCCTACCTTTTTAAGGGGACGGGCAATATGCGCATTCGTATAGTTAGGAGGAGATGCCTCATTCAGCGCAAAAAAATTGTCTGGTTTGAGCCAGGTTTCGCTGAGACCAATGACGTTAAGATTGTTGTCTCTAATGACCTCATTAACTAATAATTGAAGACAATGATCTTATGTTTAAAAAAACCATATTATAGGTAGTGGGCTGTTTTGAGGAGTTTTTGTTGAAAATATCCGTAGTAGCAATTATTAATAATGTTACGTTTATTATGCGTAGTGCACTTTAAATAATTTCGACCATATCTAGGAATTGATATGACGGGAATTTTCAGATTGTTTGCTTGGTGCTGCGATAAACTGAACTAATCATAATTTGCCACCTCAGTAGAATGCATGTCCACCTCTGAAACAGTCACTGCAGAAAAAACATTATGTGAGTTGTGTATTATTCTAAGAGAATTGCAATGAGTGCAGGGATTATCCAGCCTGGCGCTGGCTAGTTCTAGCTTAACTGACTCCTCACCCGGACTAGCAGACTCTGTAATTGCCTGTGACCGGGCTTGCTCTAGTGAAGTTAGTCAAGTGTGACTCAAACATAAATCTATGGTTCTAGACAGGATGATGGCGCCTTCCTGGTTAAGGTGAAGGCCGTCTCTCATCAGCAAGCCTGGTTTGCCGCAGAAAGAGGGCCAATTATCAATAAACGTTAGTCCCTGTTGTCTACAGAAGCTAGCCAGCCACTTGTTAAGCAAGGCTAATCTGCTATATCTCTCATCATTGCCGCTCGCAGGCAAGGGCCAGAGACAATTACTCGATGCCTGGACATCTTTTTAGCGAGACCACAAGTCCTGGCTATGTTTCTCTTTGTAATCTCTGACTGTCTCATCCTAGTGTCATTGGAGCCAACGTGTACAACTATGTTCGCATAACTAGTGGTGCGATTAGCCTGTCGTATGTGTTTACTAGGCCTGTTGCAAGTTAGCTCCCTAAGATTAGCTTCAATGTCAGGTGCTCTGGCCCCGGGAATACACTTAATTGTGGCTGGTTTGCTAAATTTTATGTTTCGGGTGATGGATTACCCTATGACTAAGGTGTGGTGCCCGGTAGACTGGGGTGTAGGACTAGCTAAAGGGCTAAACCTATTATGCGTCTCAACCGGTTCACCGTAGCTTAGAGGCCGCTTAGGACTGCTATAAGCTGGGCTAGTTAGCTCACTACAGCTAACGCTAGCAGATGTGTCCGCAACATCTAAAGTTATGAGATTACTCTGCTCTAACTGGCGGACACGGCCCTCTAGCAGAGCCAGCCTATCCATGAGTAAGGTGCACGAAGCGCAAGAAGCCATACTCACTGTATTTTCTGTCATCGAGTGAAGTTCCTGCTGTCTTCAGGGGAGTGGTGGTTGCAATGTGTGGGAAATAGATTTCTTCTGACCGGCGCCGCCTTTCTCCGCGCTAGCTTCGTTAGCTTAGCAGCTAGCTAGCTGAGGAAGGGATGGTGAGACAGAGATCGGGTGATTTGCAAGTTAAATAAGATTACTAAATATGTTTGGGAAGTAGTAAAGAAAGCTGCAAAACAATTAAAAGCACACAGATAGAACGATACTTAGCTTTTTCGCAGCAGCAACAGCTGGCAGTCAGCGAGCAGTCAGTGAGCAGTCACTCACGGCGAACCGTTGGGGGCACATGGCCTCCTACCGGTCGGACGTGCCCTAAACACTTCCTTAGGGAGGCGTTTGGGTGGCATCTTTACCAGACGCCCAAACCACCTCATCTGGCTCCTCTCGATGTGGAGGAGCAGCAGCTTTACTTTGAGCTCCTCCTGGATGGCAGAGCTTCTTACCATATCTCTAAGGGAGAACTCCGCCACCCAGCAGAGGAAACTCATTTCGGCCGCTTGTACCCGTGATCTTGTCCTTTCGGTCATAACCCAAAGCTCATGACCATAGGTGAGGATGGGAACGTCGGTCGACCGGTAAATTGAGAGATTTGCCTTCCGGCTCAGCTCCTTCTTCACCACAACTGATCGATACAGCGTCCGCATTATTGAAGACGCCGCACCTATCCGCCTGTCGATTTCACGATCCACTCTTCCCTCACTCGTGAACAAGACTCCGAGGTACTTGAACTCCTCCACTTGGGGCAGGGTCTCCTCCCCAACCCGGAGATGACACTCCACCCTTTTTCGGGCGAGAACCATGGACTCGGACTTGGAGGTGCTGATTCTCATCCTAGTCGCTTCACACTCGGCTGTGAACCGATCCAGTGAGAGCTGAAGATCCTGGCCAGATGAAGCCATCAGGACCACATCATCTGCAAAAACCAGAGATCTAATCCTGCAGCCACCAAACAGGATCCCCTCAACGCCCTGGCTGCGCCTTGAAATTCTGTCCATTAAAGTTATGAACAGAATCGGTGACAAAGGGCAGCCCTGGCGGGGTCCAACCCTCACTGGAAATGTGTCCGACTTACTGCCGGCAATGCGGACCAAGCTCTGACACTGATCGTACAGGGAGCAGACCCCCACAATCAGACAGTCTGATACGCCACCGAGGAGCTTTTTAACTACCTCAGCGACCTCAGCCCCAGAAATAGGAGAGCCCATCACAGATACCCCAGGAACTGCTTCCTCATAGGAAGACGTGTTGGTGGGATGAAAGAGGTCTTCAAAGTATTCCCTCCACCGATCCGTAGTCGAGGTCAGCAGAACACCATCCTCACCATACACGGTGTTGAAAGTGCACTGCTTCCCGTTCCTGAGGCGGCAGATGGTGGTCCAGAATTGCTTCGAAGCTGTCCGGGAGTCGTTTTCCATGGCTTCCCCGAACTCCTCCCATGTCCTAGTTTTTGCCTCTGCAACCGCTGAAGCCACATACCGCTTGGCCTGTCGGTACATGTCCACTGCCTCCGGAGTCCTATGAGCCAAAAGAATCCGATAGGACTCTTTATTCAGCTTGACGGCATTCCTCACCGCTGGTGTCCACCAGCAGGTTCTATGATTACCGCCACGACAGGCACCAACTACCTTTCCGCCACAGCTCCAATCAGCCGCCTCGACAATAGAGGTGCGGAACATGGTCCACTCGGACTCAATCTCCAGCACCTCCCTCGTGACATGTTCAAAGTTCTTCCGGAGGTGGGAATTGAAACTCTCTCTGACAGGAGACTCTGCTAGACGTTCCCAGCAGACCCTCACAATGCATTTGGGCCTGCCAGGTCTGTCCGGCAACCTCCCTCACCATCGCAGCACAACTCACCACCAAGTGGTGATCGGTAGAAAGTTCCGCCCCTCTCTTCACCCGAGTGTCCAAAACATGAGGCCGCAAATCCGAAGACAAAACTACAAAGTCGATCATCGAACTGCGGCCTGGGGTGTCCTGGTGCCTAGTGCACATATGGACACCCTTATTTTTTAACATGGTGTTTGTAATGGACAATCTGTGACGAGCACAAAAGTCCAATAACAAAACACCACTTGGGTTCAGATCCGAGCAGCCATTATTCCTAATAACGCCTCTCCAGGTTTCACTGTCATTGCCAACATGAGCGTTGAAGGCCCCCAGTAGGACAAGGGAATCACCCGGGGGAGCACTTTACATTACTCCCTCGAGTGTATCCAAAAAGCATGAGTACTCTGAACTGCTGTTTGGTGCGGAAGCACAAACAACAATCAGGACCCGTCCCCCCACCCAAAGGCGGAGGAAAGCTACACTCTCGTCCACCGGGTTGAACTGCAACGTGCAGGCTTTGAGCCATGGGGCAACAATAATTGCTACCCCAGCCCGTCGCCTCTCACTACAAGCAACGCCAGTGTGGAAAAGAGTCCAGCCCCTCTCAAGATAACTGGTTCCAGAGCACTTGCTGTGCGTCGAAGTGAGTCCGACTATATCCAGCCGGAACTTCTCCACCTCGCGCACTAGCTCAGGCTTCTTCCCCCCCAGCGAGGTGACATTCCACATTCCAAGAGCTAGCTTATGTAGTCAAGGATCGGACCGCCAAGTGCCCTGCCTTTGGCTTCCGCCCAGCTCACAACGCACCCGACCTCTATGGCCCCTGCTATGAGTGGTGAGCCCATTGGAGGGGGGGACCCACGTTGCCTCTTCGAGCTGTGCCCGGCCGGGCCCCATGGGCACAGGCTTGGCCACCAGGTGCTCGCCATCGTGCCCCAACTCCGGGCCTGGCTCCAGAGGGGGGCCCCGGTGACCCGCGTCCGGGCGAGGGAGGGAAAACTGAGTCTCTGTTGTTGTATTTCCATAGAAGTCTTCGAGCTGCTCTTTGTCTGAATGAATGAATGTCCCTGTTGCTACATAATATAAATATTTGCCGCATGTATCTATCTTAAAATGACCAAATACGTAAATATGACGTTATCATGAATGTGCTTGTTGCTATATAATATAAATCTTTACCGCATGTATCTATCTTAAAATGACCAAATACGTAAATATGACATGTTATCATGAATGTGCCTGTTGCTACATAATATAAATCTTTACCACATGTATCTATCTTAAATTGACCAAATATGTAAATATGACATGTTATCATGAATGTGCCTGTTGCTACATAATATAAATCTTTACTGCATGTAGCTATCTTAAAATGACCAAATACGTAAATATGACATGTTATCAGGAATGTGCCTGTTGCTACATAATATAAATCTTTACAGCATGTAGCAATCTTAAAATGACCAAATACGTAAATATGACATGTAATCATAAATGTGCCTGTTGCTACATAATATAAATCTTTACCGCATGTATCTATCTTAAAATGACCAAATATGTAAATATGACATGTTATCATGAATGTGCCTGTTGCTACATAATATAAATCTTTACTGCATGTAGCTATCTTAAAATGACCAAATACGTAAATATGACATGTTATCAGGAATGTGCCTGTTGCTACATAATATAAATCTTTACAGCATGTAGCAATCTTAAAATGACCAAATACGTAAATATGACATGTAATCATAAATGTGCCTGTTGCTACATAATATAAATCTTTACCGCATGTATCTATCTTAAAATGACCAAAAACGTAAATATGACATGTTATCATGAATGTGCCTGTTGCTACATAATATAAATCTTTACCGCATGTATCTATCTTAAAATGACCAAATACGTAAATATGACATGTTATCATGAATGTGCCTGTTGCTACATAAAATAAATCTTTACTGCATGTATCTATCTTAAAATGACCAAATACGTAAATATGACATGTTATCATGAATGTGCCTGTTGCTACATAATATAAATCTTTACAGCATGTAGCTATCTTAAAATGACCAAATACGTAAATATGACATGTAATCATAAATGTGCCTGTTGCTACATAATATAAATCTTTACCGCATGTATCTATCTTAAAACGACCAAAAACGTAATTATGACATGTAATCATGAATGTGCCTGTCGCTACATAATATGAATCTTTACCGCATGTATCTAAAACGCGGAAGAGTTTCCATCCCCATTACCTACATTGTTTACTGCCTCTTACTAGCATTTTTCTTTTCTATTTACAATGTACATACAAGAGAAAGATGTGTGTTCTTGTCTCACATAAAGATTGTGGATGGGCAAAAATCTAAAAGTTTTATCTTAAGAAAATGTTAGAAACATATGGAATAATACAGAAAATATATTTATAGCAAGGTCTAATGGATACATTTTTTTTATTTAATGCTATCCTCTGATCCCCACAATTTAATCATGTTAAATTGCACAATGTATAGGAATATAAGTCACATTTGACAAATTGTTGCTCAGTCTCACCTGTAATCTTGCAGAGACATTTTGCTCGACGACAGCCATGCTTTTCAGCCAATATTGCACAAATGTTGCATACAAGTGCTTGTCAGTCCCCTAAAGATGTATCCCAAATGTTGCACTGATTTGTCTAAACGTGTTAAAGTTACCGTGGATGTATTGGAGAGAACATAAAGCTTGTGTGAGAAATGTTGACTTCCAGGTTTGACAACCGCCCATGCATGTTGTGTATTTGGCAGACAACATTCTCACCTTTTGTTGTCAGTGGTTCAGGAGTGGAGGAGTTAGCTCACACAAATGCATACAGTTGTGTGGAAAAAAAGATGTGAAAATCATAATGGGATTTCACAAGAACAAATCAGAGTCCCTCACAGTAGACTTTTTCACTGGTAATGTGAAAATAAGAAGGCCATAAATAACCTGTCAGCCAGCCATGGCATCATAACATGAAAAAACAGAGAAATACCTCATTCAATGTCGATTTAATTCATAACCATCCATCCATCCATCCATCTTCCGCTTATCTGAGGTCGGGTGGCGGGGGCAGCAGCCTAAGCAGGGGAACCCAGACTTTCCTCTCCCCAGCCACTTCGGATCCCGAGGCGTTCCCAGGCCAGCCGGGAGACATAGTCTTCCCAACGTGTCCTGGGTCTTCCCCGTGGCCTCCTACCGGTTGGACGTGCCCTAAACACCTCCCGAGGGAGGCGTTCGGGTGGCATCCTGACCAGATGCCCGAACCACCTCATCTGGCTCCTCTCGATGTAGAGGAGCAGTTGCTTTACTTTGAGCTCCCCCCGGATGGCAGAGCTTCTCACCCTATCTCTAAGGGAGAGCCCCGCCACCCGGCGGAGGAAACTCATTTCGGCTGCCTGTACCCGTGATCTTGTCCTTACGGTCATAACCCAAAGCTCATGACCATAGGTGAGGATGGGAACATAGATCGACCGGTAAATTGAGAGCTTTGCCTTCTGGCTCAGCTCCTTCTTCACCACAACGGATCGATACAGCGTCCGCATTACTGAAGATGCCGCACCGATCCGCCTGTCGATCTCACGATCCACTTTTCCCTCACTCGTGAACAAGACTCCTAGGTACTTGAACTCCTCCACTTGGGGCAGGGTCTCCTCCCCAACCCGGAGATGGCACTCCACCCTTTTGCGGGCGAGAACCATGGACTCGGACTTTGAGGTGCTGATTCTCATCCCAGCTTCACACTCGGCTGCGAACCGATCCAGTGAGAGCTGAAGATCCTGGCCAGATGAAGCCATCAGGACCACATCATCTGCAAAAAGCAGAGACCTAATCCTGCAGCCACCAAACCGGATCCCCTCAATGCCTTGACTGCGCCTAGAAATTCCGTCCATAAAAGTTATAATTTTATGGACAGAATTTATGTCCATAAAATCAATTCATAACCATTGCTTTTATAAACAAGTTGTTTCAAAAGTCAATTTAAAAAGTATATTTTATGTATATCAATAGGACTATTGATGATAATAAAAATTATATATATATATATATATATATATATATATATATATATATATATATATATATATATATATATATATATATATATATATATATATATATATTTTATTTATTTAAAAAAAAAATTTTTTTTTTTTTTTGACGCGCCTAAAAGAGTGGCAGCACATCACGGTTGCTCCTTTGACTTCCTTCATTTTACTTTTATTTCTGGTATTGTTCTCAACTATTCTTGCTTTTGTATCACTTATATTTTCCATTTAATAATATATCAGTATATTTTCTATACTGTATATATTATGTACCATCCATTTTCATTTTCTACCGCTTGTTACTTTTGGGGTCACGGGGGGTGCTGGAGCCTATCGCAGCTGCATTCGGGCGGAAGGCGGGGTGCACCCTGGACAAGTCGCCACCTCATCTATATTATATATTATGTACTGTATTTTTCGGATTATAAGTCGCTCCGGAGTATACGTCGCACCGGCCGAAAATGCACAAAAAAGAAGGAAAAAAACATATATAAATCGCACTGGAGTATAAGTCGCATTTTTGGGGGAAATTTATTTGATAAAATCCAACACCAAGAATAGACATTTAAAAGGCAATTTAAAACAAATAAAGAATAGTGAACAACAGGCTGAATAAATGTACGCCATATGACACACAAATAACCAACTGAGAACGTGCCTGGTATGTTAATGCAACACATCATGGCAAGAGTCATTCAAATAACTATAACACATAGAACATGCTATACGTTTACCAAACAATATGTCACTCCCGATCGCTAAATCCCATGAAATCTTCCTCCCCGGTGTCACCTCTGGTATGCGCCCCGCTAGCGTCCTTTCTTTCTGCTGCTCGATTGTCGTTCTCTGCTGCATATTTCACTACGTCCAGCTTGTAATCTGCAGTATATGATTTCCTTTTCGGTGCCATTTTTGTTCAGTCCTTCTCAGTTGTTATAAGTTACCGCCAATGTTGATGTGATCAATTGTAATAGCTACGGCAGTAGCGTATAGCACAGGGGTAGGGAACCTATGGCTCGAGAGTCATATGTGGCTCTTTTGATGACTGCATCTGGCTCTCAGATAAATCTTAGCTGACATTGCTTAACACGATAAGTAATGAATAATTCAGCTGGTAATCACAGTGTTAAAAATAACGTTCAAAATATAAAACATTCTCATGCATTTTAATCCATCCATCCGTTTTCTACCGCACCTATTCAAGAAGTCGCATTAATGGTAAGAAGTGTTTTATTTATTATTGGTTAGCTTCAGAATAACAATGTTATCAAAAATAATAAGAGACTCATTTTACTCTAAAAATGTTGGTCTTACTTAAAAATGCACGCATTTAGTTGTATTCAGTGTTAAAAAATATTGTATGGCTCTCACGGAAATACATTTTTAAATATTTGGCTTTCATGGCTCTCTCAGCCAAAAAGGTTTCCGACCCCTGGTGTAGCATATAGCAGCTAGCATCCTATGACCCATAATGCACTTCTACCATGACCCACCCCCGCCGAATTCTTATTGGTTGACGTGTGAGTGACAATTTCTGACGTGTGTGTGAGGATGGTTGCCATTTGCTTCATCGCTCACGCGAATTAGATAAATAATATTATTTTATATTTTACAGTAATGTGTTAATAATTTCACACATAAGTCGCTCCAGAGTATACGTCGCACCCACGGCCAAACTATGAAAAAAACTGCGACTTATAGTCCGAAAAATACGGTACGCTATATATAATATGTAAATATTACACATGTAATATTTTATATTGCTACTATGGTATATGTTTAGTCTACTTTATACCTTCATTATCCTTTCAATCCTTACCCTTTCCAACCTTTGTAACTGAGCTACTGTGTGGAACAGTTTCTCTTGTGGATCAATATGTATGGGTCACACTCCTGTTGCCTCTCATCCTGCTCTGCGCTCTGCTGATCACACCGTAGACCACGCCCACGGGCGTTCCCTTTCTGCTGCGGGGGCGCCTTTGCGCGGCTGCAAGAGATCAGCAGTTAGGTACGACTAGGGGTAAGGAGACAGCACAACACAGGAAGTCTCACTCAATGGGTTTTATTGAGCCTTTGATGTATACATGGAGTGTGTATGCTACTCTGTGTGTGTATGCGGGATTATGTGTAGAAACTAACCAGATAGTATTGACCAGAGGTTGTTGGAAGTGCGTGTTGGTTGTGGAGGCAAACAAGTCCAAAGGGGCTGGGCAAAAGAGGTCCGTGATCCGAGCGAGGTCCGTGGGGCTGGAGAGAGACGTCCTGCGGTCCGGGTCGAGGATTGAGGAAGGCAGTCAGGGTACAGGGGGAAATCCAGAGAAGTGAGGCGCACAGCTCACTTCTAAGGTAACGGAAACAACTGCGGGAACAGGAAAACGAGAGGGACAAGTCAGAACAAGGAGTGAGGGAACAAGGAGAGCAGACACAGGAGAGGAGCCAGAGAAGCAAAGCTTACTGTAAACAGAGTCTACGTTCCGGCGCAGGGTAGTCAGCAGAGTGAGCCTTTATGCTGCTGTTCCTCATCAAGTCCAGGTGCGCCGATTGCTGATTGCCTCCGGCTGTGGAGGCGCATGGCCGCGGTTTGCGCGGCACGTGCGGGGGCGTGTTCTGCGGTGCTCACCGCGGAGTCTCAGAATGCGCGTGCGCCGTAACAACCTGCCCGTGATGAGAAACATGCCTTCATAAGCCAGCGCGTCTTGAGATCCAGTGCCAGAACGTAGCTTCTCGTACCCCGTACAGTAAGCCCACACGTCTCCAGCCTTCTCGCATGTGCATTCTCTCTCCCTGTGTTCCCTCCCCGTCGTGTTCATTGTCTCTCGTGCTGTGTCGTCCTCCAGCTTCCTGTCGCCCTTTCCTCATTGTCGAGCTGTGTGTCTCGTCTACCTGGATCCCCTCTGGACTTCCTCTTGCCTTCCTGGACTTTGACCTCACATCTGTCCACTGACCACAACGCCTTGCTCCTGTCCATCTGCCTGTCATACGACTTCCGATCGTGCTTCCCCTTTTGGACTTCCGCCTCGATCTCAACATGCACCCTCAACACCCTTTGGTAACCACGCTAATATAATTTTCACACATAGTCACACTACACATCTTTGGGTAAATCACACACCTCACACACACATTTTGCTGTCAATAAAGACACTGACAGCTAATGACGTCATCGCCTCTCTGCACCATCACAGTACGTTCTGGCCATAACAGAACCAGACGGCAGTGACATGACGCGACCCTCGCTCGCCTCCTAAGTCTCCTTAATCCCCAGCGTCGCGGTCATGCACACGGCACTCCAGCAGCAGCAAAAGTGTTTTTGTTTTCTGGAAAACAAACTGGAAGGTGCATTCGCTAACCTATTGGTTACATTGGACTCTATCTCCCCGAGCTCTTCCGCTCTGCCGGCGCTAAAACGAGTAACTTCCGCCGTCGCTACCCCATGGCGGTCCCCTTCATCTTGCGAGCCAAAGATTGCTAGCCCCAGGGCTTTTGAAGGGGATGTTGAGCTTTGATGTGGCTTCCTCTTCCGTCACCAGCCCTCCTGCTACATGTTTGACAGGACCAAGATAGCCTTCATTATCTCTCTCTTGACCGGAAGGGCCCTCTAGTGGGCCACGGCAGTCGTTGACCGCAACCATGGTCTGGGCACAGACTTTGCTTCTTTTTGCTCGGAGTTCCGGGCGGTGTTTGACGACCCCGCCTATGGAGGAGACGCTGTCTCACGTCTTCACGCTATCCAGCAAGGTTCCCGCTCTTTCGCCGACTATACCCTCGAGTTCCGCACCCTTGAGGCCAACAGTGGATGGGAGAACAGGGCCTTACTGAGCGCCTATCATCGGGGTCTAAACGATGAGATCAAGGACGGACTATTGCGAGACCGTCCTGCCACCTACCAAAACCTCTTCCTACCGGCGCCGCACATGGACCAGAGACTCAGGGAGCGGGCTGCCGAACGAAGACAGATAGTCCGTGAGAGGACCAGACCTCAGGAAGGAGCTTACTTGGCGGACCAGTCTGGATTCCTCTCCGCACCCACCAGAGCGGAAGGACCTATGCGACTAGGCAGGACTTGTCTAGCCACTAAAGAACATGAGAGGAGGTTTCGGCAGCGCCTATGTCTCTATTGCAATTGTGCGGGGCATGTGATCCAGACCTACCCTACACGGCCAAAAGGATCAAGCTCACTAGTAAGGGGAGTACTAGTAAGCCACACCATCATTCCCCAGGATCACAATGACCCCGGCATCCTCTTCCCCGCTACCCTGTGGTGGGGTTCAAAGAACCTAAAGGTGGGAGCATATTTGGACTCTGGAGCAGACGAGAGCTTCTTGGACCAAAAATTTGTCCGCCAAGCTGGAATTGAGCTTCTGCCCCTGGACACATCTTTACCAGCTCAGGCCTTGGATGGACATCCCCTGGGACCCATCACCCACTGTACAACACTGGTCACACTAACCCTTTCAGGCAACCACACAGAGCAAATCAGCCTATGGTCCACAACGCCCCCATCGCTCTGCTAGTCCTCGGCCACTCATGGCTTCGCCAGCACGACCCCCAGATCTCAGGGAGGAAGAAGGCCATGTCTGACTACATCACGGACTCACTCGCTTCCAGTATCATCACTTCCTCCAAATCACCGGTAGGCCACTGGATTATTTTTTGTCGGCAAGAAGGATGGATCCCTACGCCCTTGCATCGACTACCGAAAGCTAAACCTCATCACGGTCAAAAAGAGGTATCCTCTTCCACTCATGAGCTCCTCCTTTGAACCCCTTTCCCCCACTATCGTTTTCACCAAACTGGTAATGTTGTGTCGTTCGCGAACGAATCGTTCGAACGAACAAATCTTTTGAGTGAACGTACTGAACCGAATCACTTCATGAACTGATTCGTTCCTTTCACAGTTCAGTTGAGCTCCGCCGCGACCATGCCGGTATGAGTGGAACTGGCGCATTCTGTGACTCACTGAACCCTCGACGTCGGCGAACGACGCAGCCAGCTACTCATCATGGGAGCGGGGGGAGGGACTCAGCGAACGATTCGTTCACCGCAGATTAACGACATGAATCACTCAGTGAACGACAGAATCAGGACTCGCGAACCTACTGACACAGAGAACTGACTGTGTCGCGGAGGAGGACGTCACATTGAGGCTCTCGTTCAGTCCCTGTGCGCGTCGTTCATTGGGTGCTGAGGGCTTGTGTCGTTCGCGAACTGACAACCGAGATCTGCCGCTGGGGAAGCTGTTACTGACTGACTCATGATTTGCCGACCTGCACACAGAACTATTGCTGCAGAAGTGATTCAGGTTCACGTACTGAACTGTGCTGACTGTGGCGCTGTGTCAGTCACTCACTGCCTGGTGTACTGCATGCACAGAGCTGTGTAGGGACTCACGTTCTCCCTATTTGCTGATTCTCCCGCGAATGTCTGCACTGTACTGTACTACGCATGTGTCCCCCCCTCCTATTTTTTTTTTTTTTTGGGGGGGGAGGGATTCGGTGAACACATTTTTTGAACGACTCAATTTAAGGAACTGATTCTAGTGATTCAGTACAGTCAAAAGAACTGCCGATCCCATCACTACAAACTGGACCTCCACAATGCATACCATCTTGTCTGGATTATGAAGGGGGACGAGTGGAAAACAGCCTTCAACACACACCGGGGCCACTTTGATTACCGGGTCATGCCCGTTGGCCTGACCAACGCCCCAGCCGTCTTCTAGGCTCTTGTTAACGACATATTGAGAGACATGCTTGAGAAGTTTGTGGTCGTTTACCTTGATGATATTCTGGTCTTCTCTCACAACATGCAGGAGCATCAGCAGCATGTCCGCCTGGTCCTCCAGCGCCTCCTCGAGAATTGTTTGTTCGTCAAGGCAAAGAAGTGTGAGTTCCATTACTCTTCGGTAAATTTCCTAGGTCACATCATCGAGAGAGGTAACATCCGAGCCGACCCTAAGAAAGGAAAGGCAGTGGTGTAGTGGCCTCAACCCACTACTCGTACTGAACTCAGGAGATTCCTAGGCTTTGCTGGATTCTACCGTCGATTCATTCTAAACTTTAATAAGGTAGCCGCACCTCTACATGCGCTAACATCTACGCTTACAGCTTTTGTGTGGAATAAGGAGGCGGACGTTGCTTTCCAGAGCCTCAAGAAGAGTTTCAATTCCGCTCCCGTTCTAGTACACTCTGATCCAGACGTGCCATTCACGGTGGAAGTGGACGCTTCTGACTCCAGAATTGGGGCGGTATTGTCTCAACGATCCAGTGAGAATGTGTTGCACCCATGTGCGTTCTTTCAAGACGCCTCTCCCCGGCTGAAAGGAACTATAATAGAGGGAACTGGGAGCTGTTGGCCGTCTGCGATGCGCTGGTCGAATGGACACAGGCTGTAGGGGGACAAGCATCCGTTCCTGGTTCTGACCAACCACCGCAATCTCATCCACACCCACTCCGCTAAAAGACACAACAACAGGCAAGCATGCTGGGCGCAGTTTTTCTGCCACTTCATCTACACTCTCACCTACAGACCCCGTTCACCATCCTTCCCACGAACCGCATCATCGGGATGGTAACCTGGGAGATCGAGGGCCTGGTCAAGGCGGCCCTACGTTCTGACCCTGGTCCCGGAAACGGACCCCCTAATAGACTGTTCGTTCCACAACCCTTAAAGACTAATGTACTTGACTGGGCACACTTGAGTCTGTTTACCTGTCATACCGGAATCCATAGATAACTAGCTTTCATTTGACGCCGTTTCTGGTGGCCTTCCATGGAGGTGGATACCCGCAAGTTTGTCACCAACTGCAGCGTCTGCACCCGAAACAAGGCAAACCACAGCCCTCCTGCTGGTCTCTTACATCCTCTTCCCATCCCTAGTCGACCTTGGTCCCACATCAAAGTCATCAATAAATCAGAGTGTGGAAGTTTCCTCCTAGCAGGTTTGGTGGATCACACACGTCAGCTGGAGACCGTTGTTCTGGTTTGAGAAAAGTTTTATTTTTCCACAATATATTCACATGACACTCGACTTTTCAGTCCTCCTTTGTGTCATCCTCTCCCCCTCCTGCTCCTGGCCGCTTACTGTTAAAGACAACAGATGATTAGATTAACACGTACCACCTGTGAAATCTAATCACCTGCCAGCTGTGTCTTGCCGTCAGCACATGCCCCGCCCCTATCCAATGGTGCTCTTCCTCAGCACCATAGACAGAGGAGGTGACCTTTGCTCCTGCAGGGGCACTGGCCACCCCTCCCTCCAAATACCTCCATCGCCAGACTTAGGCCGGGACATCGTCCGGCCGCGCCTACTCCCCAGCCCCCGCATGAGAGCGGGAGAGGAAGTCCGCCACGGCCATCTGCGCCCCTGGCCTATGAATCACTCTGAAATTGTAGGGTTGTAAAGCGAGATACCAACGGGTGATCTGCGCGTTGGCATCTTTCATGCGGTGGAGCCACTGGAGGGGTTTGTGGTCCGACCAGAGGCTTAACGGGCGTCCCAGCAGGTAGTACCGGAGGCCATTGACCGCCCACCGGATGGCGAGGCACTCCCTCTCCACCGTGCTGTATCTAGTCCCCCTTTCTGACGGTTTCCTTTTTTCCTTGTCCAGCATGTGGTCAGGAACCGCGGGATCCCCACCAACATCGTGTCTGATTGTGGCCCCCAATTAATTTCATGAGTCTGGCAAGCCTTCTGCAAGGGGATTGGGGCAACGGTCAGCCTAACTTCCTGCTACCACCGCCAGAGCAATGGTCATGTGGAACGGGCCAACCAAGGAGTGGAGACCATGCTGCGCTGTATGGCCGCTCAACAGCCCAACTCCTTGTATAAATTAATTCCATGGGTGGGGTAGTCCTTTAACTCCATGACCTGCACAGCAACTGGTATGTCCCTGTTTGAATGCTGGCTAGGGTTTCCACCTCCTTGATTTCCCTCCCAGGAGATCGAAGTGGCAGTCCCTTCCACCCAAGCCCACCTGAGACAATGCCGCATAGTGTGGAGGTCTGTCCGCGCTGCCCTATTGAAAGCTTCTGAAAAGATGTGTTGCAACGCCAACCGGCGGTGCATCCCGGCTCCCAACTATCAGTCCAGGCAGCAGGTGCTGCTACGAGCCAAGGACCGCCACCTCCCGATCTCCCAGAAGCTAGCACGTCGTTATGTTGGGCCTTATACGGTCAACTCCAAGATCAACAATGCCGCAGTTCTCTTGGACCTTCCTCATTCAATGAGATCTCACCCTGTGTTTCACGTCTCTCAGGTCAAGCCAGTAGCCAGCAGTTCCCTATCCCCACCCACCCCTGCTCCCCCTCCTCCTAGGGTCCTCGAGGATGGGGACCAAGTTTGGACCGTCAAGGAGATCCTCAGGGTCCGACGTCAAGGAAGAGGGTGGGTCTATCTCGTGGACCGGGAGGGCCATATACCAGAGGATAGATCCTGGGTGTCTGCCTCTTACATCGCCGACCCTTCCCCAGTTTTATCCTAAGACTGCGACCATGTGATGATATGGAAGATTCACCCCCATCTTTTTACATAACATTGGCTAATCAAAACAAGATACATGCAATTATCAGCCATCTGAACAATAGAAAAGCAAAATATATATTTAATATAGACACCTCTTTAATAAAAAAGCATGCTACAATATTATGAAAACCCATTTTACACTTCGTAAATCTATCAGTTAAAAATGGTGAATTCCCATAAAGTTTTCAAACAGCTGTTG
>NC_084571.2:21270000-21325000 GCF_033978685.3 Nerophis lumbriciformis | reverse complement strand
ATCACATTGATATTTTTTATAATCAAAAAAATTGATGCTGCTGCCCCCGCGACCCGACCTCGGATAAGCGGAAGAAGATGGATGGATGGATGGATGCATGGATGGAAAAAAAATTGATTTCCTTTTTAAAACAATTTATATTATGTTTATAAACTTAGGAAATATGTCCCTGGACACATGAGGACTTTGAATATGACCAATGTATGATCCTGTAACTACTTGGTATCGGCTCGATACCTAAATTTGTGGTATCATCCAAAACTAATGTAAAGTATCAAAGAAGAGAAGAATGAGTGATTATTACATTTTAACAGAAGTGTAGATAGAATATGTTAAAAAAGAAAATAAGCAGATATTAACAGTAAAATAACAAGTGGATTAATAATCAATGTTTACAGTTTGTCCCTCATAATGTTGACAAAATAATAGAATGATAAATTACACAATATGTGACTGCATACTTCAGCAGACTAATTAGGAGTCATTTTTGTTTACTTACTACTAAAAGACAAGTTGTCTCGTATGTTCACTATTTTATTTAAGGACTAAAATACAATAATAAACATATGTTTCATGTACCCTAATATTTTTGTGTTCAAATAAAGCCAATAATGCCTTTTTCTTGTGATCCCCTTTATTTAGAAAAGTATCGAAATACATTTTGGTACCCGTACCAAAATGTCGGTGTGACACGTGAGGGATGTGTCACACCACTCTCCCCCTGCCAAGATAATGAACACATCAATGCAACATGGAACATATCGCTAGAGGTGAAAGGAGAGCTTAAATCCACCGACGTTGGCAAAGATACACATTTTTTTACGTCCTGCAAATGCAGAATGTTGTTCTCGTTCTCGTTGCATTGTTCCAGTTGAAAAAGAAATCCGTTGCGTCCAATGACCAGTGAACCCGCGTGTGCCGATTTCAAAGGCCAACCAGCAGCAGCCACGAGTTGCTGCACTGATGTGGCGTAAAATTGTAATCACTAATCATGCCTTTGGGGGTGGGGGGTGGAGGGGGCAGTGTCCCAGATTCCGAGGGCCTCGAGCTGACGGATCGATGTGACATTTTATTAGTCGGAGCTGGAGAGAAGTCACATCCAGTGTGCTGTGGCGAGGATGAAGAGAATAAAGTGTCCTCCTAAAGCAATTGTTAGTGCAGGGAAGATAAACAGCACATTATCAACACTTCAAACAACACGGGAGTAAACATCGGTGTGAACACGTGACGCCCCGGTCCACCTTCCAAAATTACAGAACGATCAGAGCGTGCGAAAGGAAGTTACGCGGTTATGGTTTTCCACCACAAGGTGGCGACCTCGGTGCAGATAAGCCGAACAGAAATGCTAACGTTAGCATGCCAACAGTTAGAATGCATCCAGAACTGAGTTATGTGACGTACAAATTTTAAAAAATGACCAAAAAAAATTAGCATATGTTGAGTAAGCTCCGCCTGGATTTCGCAATGTTGCGATCACAGCAATTCAACCAATCCCTGCACATTTTGGCCATGCATGATTGACGGTGACATTTTAACTTCATGAATAAAAAAACATAATGAAAAGACCTTTTAAAGTACAGTACATACAGAGTATCTCAAGGTTTCGTCACCATTGCTGGGCCGCGAGCGCACCTTGGAGGGCCGCTAAAAATACATATTTTTCTCAGCTGTGGTCCGTATGGGCCGCAGTGATAATCAGTTCTAATACACTTTCTCACCACTTGTGGCAGTAATGACGATATCAACCACGCAGAAGAAATCTGGAGTTCAGGTCTTAAAGTTCCTAAGCGCAAAAAAATATAACTAAAGTAGTTAAAATTATGGTTTTCCACCACAAGTTGGCGACCTTGGTGCCGATAAGCCGAACGGAAATGCTAACGTTAGCATGCCAACAGTTAGAATGCATCAATAACCAAGTTATGTGACGTACAAATGAAAAAAAAAATTCTAAAAAAGTTAGCATGTGTTGAGTAAGTTCCGCCAGGATTTCGCAATGTTGCGATCACAGCAATTCAACCAATCCCTGCACATTTTAGCCATGCATGGTTGACGGTGACATTTTAACTTCATGAATAATAAAACTTAATGAAAAGATCTTTTAAAGTACAGTACATACAGAGTATCTCAGGGTTTCTTCACCATTGCTGGGCCGCTAAAAATATATTTTTCTCAGCAGTGGTCCATATGGGCCGCAGTGGTACTCAGTTGTAATACACTTTCCCACCACTTATGGCAGTAATAACATCAAACACAGAGAATACATGTGGAGTTTAAGTCTTAAAGTTTCTTAAGCGCAAAAAAATATAACTAAAGTGGAGAAGCTGTGTTGTCATTTATTGACAGTTTATTTAAGAAACATATACATTATTATTTATTATTAATTATGTTAAAATGCATCAATTTTAAGCCATCAGTTATTACGAGTCCCTTCTTTTGCAGTATATTTGTTTTTGTAATCAGCCTGACCTGATCCTTAATAATATATGTTGTGATTAATACATGTTTTCATATCGTTTGACAGGGTTTTAAACTGTAAGTAGGTTAGATATTATGATTGAATATGATTAAAATCAAAAGTAAGATTACTAATTCAGTGTTAAAATTTGAGTAGGCCCCCGGGACCCTTTGTAGTGATCACATTGCGCCCAAAGGTAAATAAAAAGAAAGGTAAAGAACCCCTGAGTATCTCACAAAAGTGAGTACACCTAACAGCCATTTTTATTACAGTCCATATTTTCTAAGGGAGAATACTAGAATCGAAGCTTGGATTTTTATAGTAATAGTGTATATTGTAGTACAGTCCCAGCAGGCACAAAACATTGATACGACGTTGATTATACGTACATGTCCTTTAAAACTGACACGTCACAACCTGACATTGATTAAACGTCGTCAAAAAGCATGTTGTTTCAACGTTGTATTTGAGTTGTAGAATATTGGTTGGAAAATGACCAAATTTCAATGGTCAAATCAACTTCAGAACCCAACATTGATTAACAGTCGTCAAAAAGCATGTTGTCAACATATTTGTGATGTAAAATATTTGTTGGAAAATGACCACATTTTCACGGTCAAATCAATGTCAGAACCCAACATTGATTAAACGTCGTCAAAAAGCATGTTGTTTCAATGTCGTATTTGTGTTGTAATAATAATAATAATAATGAATTACATTTGTAACGCACTTTTCATTTGTTAAAATCTCAAAGTGCTACAAAGTATAAAAAAAAATAAAAAATAAAGTTAGAATATATAATAAAAATTTTAAAAGAAATGAAAACATGAAAAACACTAGATAAACACTAGATAAAACAGAAACAGATATATATATATAAATAAAAGCATGAAAGCACTGGATAGAACAGATAGGCAAGCAATGTATTTAAAAACAAGAAGGCAGAGAAATTAGATAAAAGCTGTGCTAAAAAGGTGCTTTTTTAGTCCCTTCTTAAAACGGTCGACCGACTGTGGTGCTCTAAGATGGCCGGGGAGAACGTTCCAGAGTTTGGGTGCGGTCGAGCAGAAAGCCCGGCGGCCCATCCATCCATCTATCCATCTTCTTCCGCTTATCCGAGATCGGGTCGCGGGGGCAGCAGCCTAAGCCGGTAAGCCCAGACTTCCCTCTCCCCAGCCACTTCGTCCAGCTCTTCCCGGGGGATCCCGAGGCGTTCCCAGGCCAGCCGGGAGACTATGTCATCTTCCCAACGTGTCCTGGGTCTTCCCCGTGGCCTCCTACCGGTCAGACGTGCCCTAAACACCTCCCTAGGGAGACGTTCGGGTGGCATCCTGATCAGATGCCCGAACCACCTCATCTGGCTCCTCTCGATGTGGAGGAGCAGCGGCTTTACTCTGAGCTCCTCCCGGATGACAGAGCTTCTCACCCTATCTCTAAGGGAGAGCCCCGCCACCTGGCAGAGGAAGCTCATTTCGGCCACTTGTACCCGTGATCTTGTCTTTTTGGTCATAACCCAAAGCTCATGACCATAGGTGAGGATGGGAACGTAGATCGACTGATAAATTGATAGCTTTGCCTTCCAGCTCAGCTCCTTCTTCACCACAACGGATCGATACAGCGTCCGCATTACTGAAGACGCCGCACCGATCCACCTGTCGACCTCACGATCCACTCTTCCCTCACTTGTGAAAAAGACTCCGAGGTACTTGAACTCCTCCACTTGGGGCAAGATCTGGGGAGGAGATCTTGGCTTAGCTTATTTGTTGGAAAATGACCAAAATTTGACCAAATTTTCATGGTCAAATATCAACGTTAGAACCCAACATTGATCAAAAGTCATCAAAAAGCATGTTGTTTCAACATTGTGTATGTGTTGTAAACTATTGGTTGGGAACTGACCAAATTTCAATTGTCAAATCAACGTCACAACCTAACATTGATTAAACGTCGTCAAAAAGCATGTTGTTTCATTGTTGTATTTGAGTTGAGGAATATTGGTTGGGAAATTACCAGATTTCAATGGTCAAATCAATGTCAGTAGCCAACATTGATTAAACGTCAAAAATAAATATGTTTCAAAATTGTATTTGTGTTGTAGATTATTGGTTGGAAAATGACCACATTTCAATGGTCAAATCAATGTCACAACCTGACATTGATTAAACGTCGTCAAAAAGTATGTTGTTTCAACATTTTGTTTGAGTTGCTCAACATCAGGACCTAATTCTACAAGTTCTCAACATTGTTTAAATGTCTTGTGCCAGCTGGGTTAGTCCTTTAAGATTGTTTGTATTGTTTACTAATCGTTATATAAATATTTTTCAACACTGAAAGTTTTTATTTTTTTCTCATGTGAAGCCTAACATAACATATTGTCTTTAGTAATACACTTGTACTTTCTTCTGAGTAATAAACCCTATTGGCACATTTTTGTGTCCCATGTTGGTCTGATGCTTTTCCAATTGTTTTTTTGTGTATTTTTTCATTAGTTACTATTTCATTAGCACATTTCCCTAGTTACATAGGAAAAATCAAAACAATATATTGCAACTTGTACTTTCTCTTGCAATTTCATTGCAACAAACACTTAAGGAAAAAAAACAAACACCTCCGCTTTTCATTGCAATTTTTGGTAAGAATTTTGCAAATTCCGTCAATTCAAAAAGGCCAGCAAAATCCTGGGGGCGGGACTGAAAAATTACCATTAATATTCAAAAACGAAAAAAAAAAAAAAAAAAAAAAAGAGATGTCAACAAAGCTTATTTTGTTAGATTTTATTAATTTTATAGAAATCGCTTACAGGTGAACCTCAAAAAATGTGAATATTGCTAAAAGGTTCGTTAATACGAACATTTAGATTTTGAAACTAATGTATGACATTCAGCTCATAACATGTAACTCAAGATATTTCAAGCCTTCTTTTGATTAAAAATAATAATCATAATAATTATAGCTTACATCTTATGAAAACCTTGAATTGAAAATGTCAGAAAATGTGCGGTTTTCAAAAACTGCAATTCCTTGATGATTAAATGTATATTATAACAAATACAATCTTGACATAGTTCACTTTCCACTTGAACGCGGTATTTTAATGTGTTGAGTTTCACCTGTAAAGAACACAGATTACAAATGCATAAAATCACAAGTTGATTTGAGAAAAACGACTCAAAACCTTGCAACTTTACCCCCTGACCTTTTTAGAAAGTACCGTCGCTAAATAAAGCATCAACCACCATCCGTCACAAATGGTTGTTGTCTTGACGGGGACATTTTAAATCCAACAAAGTGGATGGGGCTTTTCAATCATCTTGTATTGGACATCCAAAAAAGAGAACGATTGTAGTGCACAAAAACTTCACAGCCTTTTAACTTTTCTTTTTAAGATCTCTAAGGACCTCTCGGAATAATGTGGCCCATTTTGTGGCCATTTATCCATATGCATTATTTAGGGAATTCACTATAAAGTAGCCAAAGTCCAAAAACTTTTACATCAAATTAAACTGTATGTCATGGCGGCTGTTGGCGTGACCCCAAGAATCAGAGGCGACAGGCGACGTGCAAGTAAAAGGCCCTTTTATTAGGCACTGAAAAGAGGGAGCTGTAGCGTGTCTACCGTTTTATGTAACGAGTAACAGAAAGGGCAAAGCACAAACATCCGATAAACCCGTAGCATCTGATTAGCAATCAGAGGCAGGTGATGCACTAATTAAGAGCTGGTGTAAAAATCAAGGCTCAGCAGAAGCAGTGACGACTGCAAGACGAGGAGGAGGGAAAATAAACAGGGAAACATAAGACACGACCAAAACAGACGCTGTGGAGCATTGAATCTACTTCAAAGTGTCTCCAAAATGTGTATTTAACTATTTGACATCAAACCACAAACAGTCATGTGTATGGTTGTCCATATCTGATATCAGCAAAAACAAAATCGGACGATATCGGCTCGCATCTAAAATCTCCGATACAAGCAGTCACGCAGTGTGTATTGTGCAAATGTCCTCTAATAAACACACAAAGTTGGTATTTTCTCATATTTCAGGCAAGTATTTTAGAAAAGGTAAACATGCTAGGCTGTAGGCTACTAGGAGCTAGCAGCTACACAACAGCTAAGCACACAATAACACACAAGCTAGACATAGTTAATCAATCATTGAACAATGTTGCAGTCGAAAACCGCACATGTGTCAATGTAAACAAGTATCAAATAATTATAGTTGCATATGCAAAGTCTTCAAGGCAGAATAACATATCCAGTAACAAACGTGTCCGCATCATTCAACTTATTCAACTGTATTTATCAACCCTAAAGTCCATTCTGGAAGGTTGATGCTGGCGCTGATGCAACTGGTGTTGACAAAGATACTGAAATACGGTTGGATTTGGTTGTAAGCATCCCGTGTCTGGCTTCCCTCCCATGTGCTTGATCGCTCTCCTGTCTTCCGAGTTCCCTTGCTCCCTTGTGTCTTCCCGCAGTTATTCCCGTGTCTTCCAAACTCGAGCTGTGCGTCTCAACTTCCCCTTTGGACTTTAGACTGCCTCTCTCGATCCTCGAGCCCCGCTTTGCACACGGACCTCTTGACGTCTCTCTCAGCCCCACGGACCTACCGCTTGTCTCACGGACCTTCTTCTGCTTTGTCCCTCCTCTCGCCCAACACATTACGGTAATACACAACAATTAATTACACACATAGTCACACACACATACACCCCTTTTGGATTAGTCACACTCCATTCTCTTGTTTAATTTATATTCTTAGTATTGTTTGTTATTATATATATTTGGCGTGGTGGTTGTCGGGGCTGACGAACTGTGTATATGTATGTATATGTGTGTGTATGTGTATGTATGTATGTATATATATGTGTATGTGTATATATGTGTATGTATGTGTATGTATATGTATATATGTGTATGTGTGTGTATGTGTACATGTATATGTGTATGTGTATGTGTATGTTTATGTATATGTACAGTATATGTATGTATGTATATTTCTGGAGATACGCTCTGGGCCTGCCTGTCAGGTGGGGATCGGCGCCTCAGGCTACTGCATCCGGTCTGCGTGTCTGGAGCTCCTGGGTCCCACCGTCCATCCCTTCCGGGTGCCCGTCTTGGTTGGGGCCTGCTGGGTCTAGTCCCTGCGTCTATTGTGGTAGCTTGGTGCTGCAAGGTATTCTGAGGTGCTGCGAGTCGGCCAGTTGCTGGGGTAGTGACCTTGTGTGTCAGCATGTCTGTGATCTTCTTTTAATTTTTTTTTTTTTTAATGTATTTATTTATTTATATATTTTTTTAAATATATTTTATTAATATTATTTTTTTATTTTTCCCCTCCCTCAGGGGGGGAACTCGGCGGAGTGGTTGCTGGTTGTTCCATCTCCATCGTTGGGGTCCCTGCGGTTGGGGTCACTGCGGTTGGTGGGTGGTTCCCGTGGCCCCGTGCTGGGTGGTCCTGCGGCGGCCGGCTTGGGTGGGGTGGCTGGGATCTGGCCTTGCCGCGCTCTCCGGGCGTGGGATGGGCTCGTGGGGGCCCGGTTGCCGGTGGGGCTGGGGCGATCTTCCCATCCGGTTGCGGGAAGTCTCCGGGCCCCCGGGCGGGGCGGCCCGCCTTTCTGCCCGTGTGGGGTGTGGTCTCTCGCTGGCTTGGGGTCTGGCTGTCCCCTGCTTTTCTCGTGCCTTGTCCTCTGCCGGGTGCGTCTGTCTGTGGCCTGTCACTGGCCGGCTTGGCTGCGTGGGGGCGGTGGTCCCTGGTTCCCTGGGCACCACACCTACTGTTTGTGGGTTGGGTTCTCGGGGAGGTTGGGGCCGTACTCTGGCTCCCACGCACACTGGGAGTCAAATATATTGTACATACAAATTCACATATATTCACATACATACATACTGTACATACATACACACATACATAGGTACTTACGCTCCCACATACATATACAAATACAGTACATATTTACATACTCAAAGTTCGTACATCCACACGCACATTCATTATACAAACATACACATACACATACTGTACATATACATTCACTGTACAAACATACATATAGACATACTGTACATATACATTCACTGTACAAACACACATATACACATACTGTACTACATATATACTCACTGTACAAACATACATATACATATACTGTACATATACACTCACTGTACAAACACATATACACATTCTGTACATATACATTCACTGTACAAACACATATACACATTCTGTACATATACAAGTACATATGCATACATACACTCATGCACATAATCACGTTTCATCAAACATATATTAATGTTGTTGCCCTAGGGTAAACTGGGTATAACACATGGCACACTGACAAAGCTTAACCTATTGTTACTATAACAATCTACAAGGTTAATGTAGGTTGCTTCTCTTTCTTCCCCTCCATTTTTCTGCATTATTTGGTATCTTAAGTTATCATTACGTATATGTATTGTTGCATTTGAACAACTGTATTGTTGATAATAAAGGTAAAGTATTGGTATTGTTCATTATCAATAGCGCTATTTCTATTGGTATTTGTATTGCTCCATTTGTAGTGTAATAATGCTCATTGTCATTTCTGTATTATTTTTTATTTTCGCTAACTGCTTATTTGCTATTACTTTTACCATCATATTTGTACATGTCGTATTTGCTGATGTTGCTCTATTGTTGTTGTGTTTGCTGTTGTTGTTTTTGTCTCTCTGTCTAATCCCCCTCTTGTCCCCACAATTTCTCCCTCTGTCTTCCTTTTTTTCTCTTTGTATCCCCTCCTGCTCCGGCCCGGCTGCACCAAATGATAATATAAATACATTTAATGAAGTCAAATACAAATAAGGCAACAAGAGAAGTATCCTACACTTCTCTTTTGTAAAGTAAATCTGAACAGCCGACTTGGGCATCTACATCAACTATATGATTTGCCTGAGAAGCTGGACAGGACAAAAAAATAAAAATAAAATAAAAAATAAAATAAAATAAAATGAAAAGACAAGGGAACTCGGAAGACAGGAGAGCGACCGAGCTCACGGGAGGGAAGCCAGACACGGCATGCTTACTACGAACAGAATAATAAGTTCCGGCCAAGATCCTTGGGTCCACTGGACAGGTGTGCAGATTTCCACATGCCTTGCCGGCATGTGGCCGTGACGCGGCCAACGCGAGCAGGGGCGTGTCTCGGCGCGCTGCCAACAGAGGTGCTCGCAGACCCAGCTCCCTGTGAAAAGCGGGGTCGAGTCCGCGGCGTGACATTTTCAATATTAACTATGAACAATAAAACAGGGAATATTAACAACATATGGACGTTGCTTCTCAGACCAGCTCCTCGATAGCAAAACAGCAAAATATGAATGCAAAGTGTAATAAACACCTACAATATGATATATTATCACTTTTATGCAGAAATTTGTTGTAAAAGTTTGCTTCTGCATCTGTTCCTGACACATGTGTTTCGGGCTGGCTGCTCCGAAAACAAACCCCGCCTACTCTGCTTTGTTCTTGGTCTGAGCTGCTGTGACTGTAATAACTCTTATAACACTCAAAAGCACATATTTCGACGATTTCAATACTTTCTATAGTACAAGACTTACGGTCATTTAAAAACAGCACTGCACATCATAATGGCAAATACCGTTTTATTGTTAAAGGTCTAAAAAAGGATGTAGAATGTCCGGCGGACCGGATTGAAAATCTTAACGGGCCGCATGTTAAAACGTACTAAATTGGGTCATGAGACTAACCAAATGTGTGTTCACAGCTTCAGGCTTTGACATTGATGCTGCTACTTCAACTTTGTTGTTTTGGCGAGGTATTTACCGCTTCCCAGCAGGGATGTTTGGAATGAAGCCAGCGTTATCTATCAAATGCATGGCAGGATGCAGGAGCTTAGCAAACACCAGAGGGGGTCAAGGGCACGGTCCCCCGGGGAGTGTTATCCTCATTAGTTGACTGCAGCTCCGTGCAGTACGTTACACGCCGTCTCAGGTCGTGTGACGAGAGCAGAGCGATGATGCATTGAAGAAAAACGGGATCGTATTCAGAGTTATTTTCCGGGCGGTGGTCTGATGTTTATGTATTCATTTATTCTGCCGTGTATTCAGTTGTATTGGTGAGCTGGAGCCAGGCCCAGCTGACATCTGACATTGGGTTAGAGGCCAAGTACACCATGACTGGTCAATATAATTGAACAAACAGCCATTCACACCAGATAATTATTTTGAGCCCCGCCATTAAAAAATGTTATTCACACTTTTTTATGTTGAACAATTTCTATTAAACTTGAGTTACATGTTTTGTAATAAAGATCCAATGTAAAGTAGGGGTGATCAATCCAGATGTCGATACTGTCGATACTGTCACGTCTAGGTGGCATGTTTATGCGCTGGTCGTTTCCCCAAGATGCAGATGGACATATTCCAATAAACTAAGCCCAAATTACAAAACAGTGCCGATGGTACGGGAAGCTAAAGTTCAGAACAAGCCAAAACAAGAACTAGAAGCAAAAGGACCAACGCAACTGTTGCGTGTCACAAAAAAAACAACCTGCCAGACAGAGTGTGGCAAGAGGCAGAAAAAAATAGCTCTCTGATTAGTGACCGGGAGCAGGTGAGCGTCCCGATAACTGATCAGAGGCAGGCGACGTTAAGCAGCACTCATGGCAACAAAGAAAACAAACCAGGGTGCTGAGGCAGAACTAAATCAACAACCAAGGAAATACCAAACCAAAGAAAACATGATCATGACAATACCCCCCCTCCCCCAAGGGATGGATTCCAGAAGTCCCATGATAAGACAAAAAACAGATTAAGTCCAAAGTCACGGGTGGGCGGAGGGAGTGTCCACCCGAATCCACCGGTGACGAGTCAGGTCATATAAACAATACTAATGTGATTAGATTTGTATTGTTCGTTTGACAAAATCTTTTTTTTAGGGGGTTGTTTTTGCTTACTTCTGAATACAGGAAGGCTTTGAGAGGCTTTGAGAGCAAACCCCAAATGATTTAAATAGGAGCAGATAGCAGTGTTGAATAGTACAGTATATAGCGATAGTTCTCAGACTTTTTTCACCAAGTACCACCATAATGACCGACATTAAAATACAGTCACGTAGTAGACCTAAGTATTCACTAAAAACAAGACATATTTAGCAAGTATTTTTTATATGCGTGTATGTGTGTGTGTGTGCGTGTGCCTGTGCGTGTGTGTGTGTGTGTGTGTGTGTGTGTGTGTGTGTGTGTGTGTGTGTGTAAGTATGTTGTTGTGGCTTGTGCAGCCCTTTGAGACATTTGTGATTATGGGTTATATAAGTAACATTGGATTGATGGATGTTTAAATGTAGGAAAATAAAACATTTATTACTTAATTGAATTTTTGGCGTACCACTATATGGAGCCACAATTTGACAATCACTGGTATATAGTATTTGAATTGTATAAAATGTTGTAATTTTCACGAAATATGAATTAACAATCACAAATTATATATATTTTCAGACCTCTTGCATGAAGAATCTGTCCACAACCTTCTAAATACGGTTTAAACATGATCAGACCCCTCTAAACATGAAATGAAACCCAGTCACTTTTACACTCGTTTAATCCAATATAGTAAAGCTGCTTGTTGCTGGGCCAACCAGCGGACACCGTTTTGAACAATTTACACTGATTGGTTTGGTCTTATCTAGTGGCCAATAATACTTCAATGATTCTTGTTTATTGTCAATACATGCAAGACATATGGAATATTTAAGATGCTACAGTTGTATTAATATGTTTAGTTTATTTAGTGTTGTTTATGCTTAAAAATGCCTAATTAAGGCCAGAAAAAAAACCTAAAACATACTTAAAAAAATATAATAAGCCGCAAACTCGGAAACGCTATTAAATTTGTTTGTATAAGTGTGGTATATTTTGTAAATGTACCATTCCAGAAGCAGGGGAGACGAAATCAAACAAATAAAAATAGCGTCAACAACAACGTGGTGAAAATTCTCCGGTGTCCCCAGGCAGATAGAGCACTACACCAGTCGGGTGTTCCGTCTGCAGAATCATGAAGCTGAAGTAACATCTGTCACTGGGTCACTGGCATGCTAACACTGCTGAGCCACACTTGCAAGAAGACAGCGAAGGTTGGAGTCCCCAAGTGAACCCTTTTCATTTTAGAGATGACATTTACTGTACTTTATTGTTTCATATGAAGAATTCCCTCAGTGGATTTAGACACAATTCAGAAAAAAAACAAAACTTGTTGACTAATGATGTATAAACCCCAAAATCAGTGAAGTTGTCACGTTGTGTAAATGGTAAATAAAAACAGAATACAATGATTTGCAAATCCTTTTCAACTTATATTCAATTGAATAGACTGCAAAGACAAGATATTTAATGTTCACACTGGTAAACTTTGTTATTTTGTGCGAGTCCACATTTCAAACAGTTTTTGGAAACTGCAGACGTCGTGTCCTCCGGACCAAAGAGGAAAAGAACCATCCGGACTGTTATAGGCGCAAAGTTGAAAAGCCAGCATCTATGATGGTATGGGGGTGTATTAGTGGCCAAGGCAGGGTAACTTACACATCTTTGGAGGCACCATTAATGCTGAAAGGTACATATAGGTTTTGGAGCAACATATGTTGCCATCCAACATTCTCATGGACGCCCCTGCTTATTTCAGCAAGACAATGCCGAGCCATGTGTTACAACAGCGTGGCTTTGTAGTAAAAGAGTGTGGGTACGGCGTGGCGAAGTTGGTAGAGTGGCCGTGCCAGCAATCGGAGGGTTGCTGGTTACTGGGGTTCAATCCCCACCTTCTACCATCCTAGTCACGTCCGTTGTGTCCTTGGGCAAGACACTTCACTCTTGCTCCTGATGGGTGCTGGTTAGCATGACAGCTCCGGCCATCAGTGTGTGAATGTGTGTGTGAATGGGTGAATGTGGAAATACTGTCAAAGCGCTTTGAGTACCTTGAAGGTAGAAAAGCGCTATACAAGTATAACCCATTTACTAGAATGGCCTGCCTGTAGTCCAGACCTGTCTCCCATTGAAAATGTGTGGCACATTATGAAGCCTAAAATACCACAACAGACTGTTGAACAACTTAAGCTGTACATCAAGCAAGAATGGGAAATAAATCCACCTGAAAAGCTTCAAAAATGTGTCTTATCAGTTCCCAAACGTTGTTAAAAAAAAGTGTTGTTAAAAGAAAAGGCCATGTAAGACAGTGGTAAAAATGCCCCTGTGAAAACTTTTTTTGCAATGTGTTGCTGCAATTAAATTTTAAGTTAATGATTATTTCGAAAAAAATATATAGTTCAGTTGGAACATGAAATTCTTGTCTTTGCAGTCTATTCAATTGAATATACGTTCAAAAGGATTTGTAAATTATTGTATTATGTTTTTACGAATTACCCAACGTGCCAACTTCACTGGTTTTGGGTTTTGTATTTATTTTTGTTTTAATCAACTGTATGTGTGGTTCGATCCTTGCTTTTCTTCCGCTCCACACAGGACTCCAACCTGGGCATGAGAGAGGAGCGTGCTAGATACTGAGCTAAAAGGCCGAGCTATCAACTCTGTAGCCAGCACTGTTCTTGAGGTCATCAGGGAGTGAGGTTTTACCATGCATGACTTAATTAGTGCGTCAGTTACTGTTAAAGGGGTCATATTATATTTTAAACAACATGTACAGGTAATTGTAATGCTTTGGACAAGGTTTCGCAGACATATCGCTTTAAAGGCCATCTTCAAACCCCTTTCTGACTCTTGCTAGATCAAGTTGTTTTGTCTTCTTTTTACATGCAAATAACCTCCTGTGTCACCGCCATCTTTGTACTTTTACTGGTGTGCTTCTGCACCTACAAATATAAGACAGAACTAAGCGCTAATTTTTATGATAAATGGCAACAGCGAAGGATTTTAGCGTCCAAACGTACCTGGTAAATGGAAGTGAAGGAGGACGGACTTTAGAACTGGGGGAGAATTTCCTAAGTTCCACATTTCACATTACATTTCAGTCCATAAAGCTTTACATTTACAGGCTATGCGTCTCCCGATTTGAATTGACTATATACTGTACATCCATGCAATAATATAGCATTATACGTAGCCTGTTTACCTCATCTACATACAGTTTGGTTAAGCTAACAATGCTACATTGCTAACGTATATTTACTTTTGTGAATCGAGTTATCTAGAAATACAATTTTTAATGAGTTGAACCCAAATATGTAATACTTTTACTGTATACACAAAAGACTCATTCCTCTCAAATATTGTTCACAAAACTGTCTAAATCTGTGTTAGTGAGCATTTCTTCTTTGCCAAGATAATCCACCCCACCTCACAGGTGTGACATATCAAGACGCTGATTAAACAGCATGATTATTGCACAGGTGTGCCTTAGGCTGCCCACAATAATAGGCCACTCTGAAATGAGCAGTTTTATCACACAGCACAATGCCACAGATGTCACAGGTTTTCAGGAAGCATGCAGTTGGCATGCTGACTGCAAGAATGTCCACCAGAGCTGTTGCCCGTGAATTGAATGTTATTTTCCCTACCGTAAGCCGTCTTCAAAGGTGTTTCAGAGAATTTGGCAGTAAATCCAACCGGCCTCACAACCGCAGACCACATGCAACCACGCCAGCCCAGGACCTCCACATCCAGCAAGTGCACCTCCATGATCATCTGAGACCAACCACCCGGGCAGCTGCTGAACAATTGATTTGCCTAATCAAATAATTTATGCACAAAACTGTGAAACTGTCTCGAGGAAGCTCATATGCATGCTCGTCATCTTCATCGGGGTCTCGACCAGACTGCAAGACGTCGTTGTAACCGACTTGAGTGGGCAAATGCTCACATTCGATGACGTCATTGGAGAGGTGTTGTCTTCATGGGTGAATCCCAGCGGCGTCGTGTGGGAGAATAGTTTTGCTGATGTCAACGTTGTGAAAGGAGTTGCCCGGTTATGGTATGGGCAGACGTATGTCATGGACAACAAACACAAGTGCATTTTATTGATGGCATTTTGAATGCACAGAGATACCGTGACGAGATCCTGAGGCCCATTGTTGTGCCATTCATCCGAGACCATCACCTCATGCTGCAGCATGACAATGCACGGCCCCATGTTGCAAGGATCTGTACACAATTCCTGGAAACTGAAAATATCCCAGTTCCTGCATGGCCAGCATACTAACTGGACATGTCAGCCATTGAGCATGTTTGGGATGCTGTGGATCAGCGTACACGACAGCGTGTTCCACTTCCTGCCAACATCCAGCAACTTGGCACAACCATTGAAGAGGAGTGGAGCAACATTCCACAGGCCACAATCAACAACCTGATCAGCTCTATGCCAAGGAGACATGTTGCACTGTATGAAGCAAACGGTGGTCAGACTAGACACTGACTGCTTTTCTGACACCCCCGCCCCCCAGCATGATACTGATAAAGCATGTTCCCCTGGGTCACATGTCATGGCCCGTTGCCTAGGTCATGTTGTGTTGTTTTGTAACATTATCCTTAGTTTGCCTATTTCAGTTTCAGCATCCTCTTTAGTATTCTTAGTTGCCATAGTTGCTGATTTCCTCCACCTGCCTTGGGATGCTCACCTGCTCCTGCTCACTAATCAGAGAGTTATCTATACCAGCCTCGCCGTCAACTCACGCTGTCAGTCTTTCTCGCTATGCACAACAGTTGTGTTTCTAAGTTTAGGTTGCTAGCTACTTGCTACTATCCTCGTGCTAGTTCATTGTTAAGCGAAATTCCAGTGGCATCGGCACCTTTACCATTTTGTATTTTTTGCTTTTGTTTATGGAGAACAATTCTGCATTTTACCTGCACACTGCTTCCTGACGTCCTTCTGCATCTCGACCTGACATATTCGACTGTCATCTGCAGTCTTCTTCAGTAGGGTCACCTGACTACTGTGACATGTTGCCTGTTCTTATAGGCATGGCCAATCAGGCAGACCTGTTAATGGTTAATGGAGAAGGGAGTCCCAGGTACAGTCGTGGTCAACACTTGTAAAGAACATAATGTCATGGCTGTCTTGAGTTTCCAATAATTTATACAACTCTTATTTTTTTGTGACAGAGTGATTGGAGCACATACTTTTTAGTCACAGAAAAACATTCATAAAGTTTGGTACTTTTATGAATTCATTATGGGTCTACTGAAAATGTGAGCATATCTGCTGGGTCAAAAGTATACATACAGCAATGTTAATATTTGCTTACATGTCCCTTGGCAAGTTTCACTGCAATAAGGCGCTTTTGGTAGCCATCCACAAGCTTCTGCTTGAATTTTTGACAAATCCTCTTGACAAAATTGGTGCAGTTCAGCTAAGTTTGTTGGTTTTCTGACATGGACTTGTTTCTTCAGCATTGTCCACACGTTTAAGTCAGGACTTTGGGAAGACCATTCTAAAACCTTCATTCTAGCCTGATTTAGCCATTCCTTTACCACTTTTGACGTGTGTTTGGGGTCATTGTCCTGTTGGAACACCCAACTGCGCCCAAGAACCAACCTCCGGGCTGATGATTTTAGCTTGTCCTGAAGAATTTGGAGGTAATCCTCCTTTTTCATTGTCCCATTTACTATCTGTAAAGCACCAGTTCCATTGGCAGCAAAACAGGTCCAGAGCATAATACTACCACCACCATGCTTGACGGTGGGAATGGTGTTCCTGGGATTATAGGCCTCACATTTTCTCCTCCAAAGGTATTGCTGGGTATTGTGGCCAAACAGCTCAACTTGTGTTTCATCTGACATCACATGGACGAAGATAAGACCTTCTGGAGGAAAGTTGTGTGGTCAGGCAAAATGGTGCTCGCCAATTAATCCCATCAGTGAAGCGTAAACACAAACATAACATATAGTAGACTTTCTAACAGTCAGTAGGGGTTTTTGCCATGTTTGTCCTCCATATTAAAACAATATACTGTAATGTCCCCCTATAATATTTTACAATTTCATACACTTTTGAAAAAGCTCCAGGGAGCCAATAGGGCGGCGCTGAAGAGACCCCCGCTGTAAAGTATGGTAAGGTTATGACCTCTTTGTTCTCTTGTCCTTGTTTACTTGTTGTTACCCTTTTTTGACGGCCCAGGTCGGATACCGGCAGTTTTTGAGTACATTTTTGATGTGTTTCTCTTCCTTTTGTCAATCTTCTTCTTCTGTTATGTTTGGCCTGGTTGGCCACGCCTATAAGAACAGCTTATAGGCAACATTCACAGTGGTCAGGTGACTCTTCTGGAGAAGACTGCAGATGACAGTCGAAGCATGTCCAGTACAGAAATCCATCTAATATAGCGAAAATATGGTCTGATTGCAAAAACAATTTGAAAAGTATATGAATAAGAAGACATAATGAAGTTTTTTGAGCACCGCAAAACATGCGAACCGGACGCAACAGAAGACTGCCAGCCTGAGTAGACGGCGAAGCAGGTATAAATAGCTCTCTGATTAGTGATCAGGATCAGGTGAGGGCAGGCATATGATTTTTCCGTCTATAGTTGGAAATCTGTCTTTTTTATCTTCGTAAAAATATAGAAAAATGTTTCCCGCTTTTTTTTCGTTTTTTCCGACCAACGATGTGTGTTAAAATCGTGATCCGTCTCTTTGCCATACCTGCCAAGAACTACGGTTTTTCCGTAATGAGTACGGTTTTTGATAATCCAAACTACGGTTTTCCATTAAAAATTATGAACTTAAAAATCGAAGCAACGTAGCGAATCAACTCCACGGGCAGGAGATAATCTATACAGGAAACATCAATGATGGTTGGTTTACGTATAAGAACATCCATGATTGGTTGGTTGTTTACTATGATGAGTCACGATTGGTTAAAATTAGGGCAACACATTAGGGACAGGCCAATCAGAGGCAAGATAGGGCGGGTCAAACCAAAAGGAAAATGCAAGCTGCTCCTTGTCCCCCCCTGGACCTGGCTTATTTTCAGTCTATTTCCATCCATCCATCCATCCATCCATCCATCCATCTTCTTTCCCTTATCCGAGGTCGGGTCGCGGGGGCAGCAGCCTAAGCAAGGAAGCCCAGACTTCCCTCTCCCCAGCCACTTCGTCCAGCTCTTCCCAGGGGATCCCAATGCGTTCCCAGGCTAGCCGGGAGACATAATCTTCCCAACGTGTCCTGGGTCTTCCCCGTGGCCTCCTTCCGGTCGTACGTGCCCTAAACATCTCCCTAGGGAGGCGTTCGGGTGGCATCCTGACCAGATGCCCGAACCAACTCATCTAACTCCTCTCCATGTGGAGGAGCAGCGGCTTTACTTTGAGCTCCTCCTGGATGGCAGAGCTTCTCACCCTATCTCTAAGAGAGAGCCCCGCCACCCGGCGGAGGAAACTCATTTCGGCCGCTTGTACCCGTGATCTTGTCCTTTCGATCATAACCATCAATCAATCAATCAATCAATCAATCTTTATTTATATAGCCCTAAATCACAAGTGTCTCAAAGGGCTGCACAAGCCACAACGACATCCTCGGTACAAAGCCCACATACGGGCAAGGAAAAACTCACCCCAGTGGGACGTTGATGTGAATGACTATGAGAAACCTTGGAGAGGACCGCATATGTGGGTAACCCCCCCCCTCTAGGGGAGACCGAAAGCAATGGATGTCGAGTGGGTCTGACATAATATTGTGAGAGTCCAGTCCATAGTGGATCCAACATAATAGTAAGAGTCCAGTCCATAGTGGGGCCAGCAGGACACCATCCCGAGCGGAGACGGGTCAGCAGCGCAGAGATGTTCCCAGCCGATGCACAGGCGAGCGGTCCACCCCGGGTCTCGACTCTGGACAGCCAGCACTTCATCCATGGCCACCGGACCTGTGCCCCCCCTCAAGGAAAAGGGGAGCAGAGGAGAAAAGAAAAAAAACGGCAGATCAACTGGTCTAACAGGGGGGCTATTTAAAGGCTAGAGTATACAAATGAGTTTTAAGATGGGACTTAAATGCTTCTACTGAGGTAGCATCTCTAATTGTTACCGGGAGGGCATTCCATAGTACTGGAGCCCGAATAGAAAACGCTCTATAGCCCGCAGACTTTTTTTGGGCTCTGGGAATCACTAATAAGCCGGAGTTCTTTGAACGCAGATTTCTTGCCGGGACATATGGTACAATGCAATCGACAAGATGGATAACCCAAAGCTCATGACCATAGGTGAGGATGGGAACGTAGATCGACCGGTAAATTGAGAGATTTGCCTTCCGGCTCAGCTCCTTCTTCACCACAACGGATCGATACAGCATCCGCATTACTGAAGACGCCGCACCGATCCGCCTGTCAATCTCACGATCCACTCTTCCCTCACTCGTGAAAAAGACTCCGAGGTACTTGAACTCCTCCACTTGGGGCAGGGTCTCCTCCCCAACCCGGAGATGGCACTCACCCTTTTCCGGGCGAGAACCATGGACTTGGAGGTGCTGATTCAGTCTATTTCCATTAAGTTCAAATCACATGCCTGGGTGAGTGTCCCGACCACTAATCAGAGGCAAGTGCAGGAAATCAGCACCCATGGCAACTAATAAAACTAAAGAGGGTGCTGAAAGACAATAAACTCAGGATAATATTACAGAACTCAACATATTAAGAGTACTGCTCCATACTTATGGAGATACAGTACACACATTTCATTGGGCAAGCAGCCGCTCCTCATCAGATTCTGCAGAGCCATTGCTCAGCGAAAGAAAGCAAAAAAAAACATACATTTGTCTTTATTTCCTTTTACGGTCATGCCTGATTTCCTATCGCGGTGCACAAAAACTCGGGTCAAGCCGTAAAGCACATGGATGGAGCCGAGAGTGTAAATGTCCTTTCCTGGCCGGCGTCCATAACGGCCCACACAGTGAGTGCACTTAGATTGAGACAATACATCAACACACACAGGCCGGATCAATGAAAGTGACACGCACATCTATGGCGACGGCAAGGTGGGCGAGATGGCAACACCTTTTAAATTGTGATTCATTAAGCCATTAATGATGCATTTTACAACGTGTCAGCTTGGCCGTGATTGATGAGGCCTCACGCTTCTGCAATACAGGGCATTATTTTCCCAAGATCCTGGCTTCTGGAGCCAAATGGCTCTATCACAGGGGGGTGGAGATTACAAGAAAGAACAGGACCATTAGGGACTAACTGCTGTTGGACCACTTATTTTTTTCTAAATTAAAGCTGCTCAAGAGAAATCCAATGACTTTTCACTTTGACTTCGACAGAGGCTGGACACCAAAGCACCCATATGTGTTTTGTATGAAATCATAAAGGAGCAAAATCCTCAAAAAGCAATGGTGTGCCGTTAAATCATGATCATAGATTAATTAAAGTTCATTTTAATATACTTTCCATAAAGTATTCATCATATTCTCATAATGTCCTATTAGGCTCCAGTGTTGCTTGTTTTTACGTTGCTTGTTTTTCTTTTATCCAATCAGAATTCAGTTAGCTTGTTGCCAGCGCTTTATGAATTCTGCCAGATAGACAGTATATAGACAGTTGCGATAGCCAATCAGATCACGATGTTATGATCCGTTTCCCGGATCATGTTTCTGTTTGGTTTTGGACTCCCTCAGTTCCTGTTTTGTGCACCCCTTGGTTTGTTTTCTGTTACCATGGGTGCCGATTAGTTGCAGCTGCCTCTGATTAGTGTCTGGGATGCTCACCTGCTGCCAGGCACTAATCAGAGTGCTATTTATTCACGTTGCTTTCCACACTCAGTCTGGCTTCCTAGTTTGCATCACGCAACAGGTAACGACAGTTAGTTTTTATTCCTCATTGTATGCTAGCTCCCGCGCTAGTCTCCATAGCTTTGCACACCTTTGTTTTCCTGTTTTTTCATGCATGATTTATGAGAATAACTCATGCAAGCTGTGTCCGGAGTCCGTCTGCATCCTGGGAGAATGACCTCCGCATCACCATGCAACCAAATCGTTACACACGAGTTGTTGACAGTAGCCCATTTAGGTAGTGGCTTTGATCGGATGTTCACTTGTCTCTCCCATGTGAGAATCCAATCACAAGTTGTAATTTGCAAAAAGCAGGAAGGGGCAACGGAGCCATACCCGGCCAACAGAGAAATCATCGGTTCTCGCTTTTTTAACAAAAAGTTCAAATATTTTCTTTATTTATTTTTCCACAGTTAATATGTTCTCTACAATTATTTTAATTTTGACAAGATATGTTTAAAATGCTGATGCGGGTTCATTGATTTTTTTTAAATGTGCCGAAATATAGTTTTGTACACTGTTGAGGTGTTCAATGCCCAGTAGATCACAAGTGTGTTTCTGTGTAGCATTTCTCCAGCCGTGGTCATGTGGTGACATAAATGATTGTATTTTGAGGGGTATTTAATAAAATCTGTCTAAGTAGGACATCAATGAAGGCCTAGGTGGGAAACGCACAGCTCGCCACTGAAAAAAAAGTAACGCTCTTTTGTGCACAATTGAGTCTCCGTCGAATTATTATGGCCATGAGTCATGAAGGTGAAAGAGCGAAAGAACCGTCTGCTCTCCCAGACGAGCGGCTGACATTTGATCCCCAGCACACCTGATAGGGCGCCGACTGTGAGTAGAGCAAGCCGACTCAAGCCAAACTCCACGGAGCTGTGAAAGGAGGTAGCTAGCTGGCTGGAAGGGAAGAGGAAAGGAGATGAAAAACGATCAAAATTGATTGTCGATTTGCTGAGAACGCCGCACAAATGGCAAGGAATCTCATACGTTGCTGTATGTGGAGTTCATCTGACAAGAGGAAATGGCACGTCAGTGATTACAGCACTACAGGCAGCACAAGTCCTTTGTTACACAAATTGCCGGTGGTTATCTAACATTCTGATCAATACCGCACTGCAGCCTTCTTCTGCAGGAAATAGTGTTTTGTTGTTTTTTTTTAGTTATTTTTGACGATCAAACATGACGTTTGGACTTTACACCCTCATAAAACCCTGACCGTCACGCTAATGAGTCTAATTTCTGACACTGCAACGCGGTAAAAGGACGTCGCGGATGATGTATACGTTGCCTGAAGAGGAAATACAACACTGCAAGATTGAACGTGGTCGACATCCCATTTGTTCAAATTTAGAAGGGATATTTCCCTTAGGAAATCATCCGTTCAAGGGTCAAGCTGTTGGCGTCATAAAACCTTTATTAACTGTCCTGGTCAAAAATTCAAGCAACTGTTAGCCACCGTTAGTCAACGGTTGAATATAAAATTAATTATACACGTTAGGCCATCATACTTGTCAGACCATAGAACACTTTTCCACTTTGCAACAGTCCATCTTAGATGAGCTCGGGCCCAGCGAAGCCAGCGGCGTTTCTGGGTGTTGTTGATAAATGGCTTTTGCTTTGCATAATATCAATCAATCAATCAATCAATGTTTACTTATATAGCTCTAAATCATAAGTGTCTCAAAGGGCTGCACAAGCCACGACAACATATTCGGCTCAGATCCCACATCAGAGCAAGAAAAAACTCAACCCAATGGGATGACAATGAGAAACTTTGGAGGGGACCGCAGATGTGTGTTTTTAGGATAACGGTAACACCTATGTTCAGCAGGAGTCCTATTGTTGTTTTAAAGAAGTGTCATTAAATGGCTGTCCAACTTTTTTGTTTCAGAAATAAAAATAGAAAAAATGGCCCAAAATTAGTTTTTTGCTCTGTATTTGAGCATTCGAAATCGAATGAACCACTCGAGGCCCAACACTGGTTAAGAAACACTGCCACCTTATCACAAGGCAAACTGCCATAGATTCATATATTAATATTCACACACTAGGCCCAAGTTAGTGTTGCCAATCAAGACGTTGAGCCTGGGAATCTAACCAAGGACCCTTCTGCACCACCAAGGAACCCACTGCCACACCGTGCTGCCCCTATAGAATGATGAATATTGTATTTGTTTTCATCTATACTTGTATGCTGCACATACTTTATCTGGTTACGATGCTCAATATTTCATGCAAGCCTCAACGTGTGTAAAGTGCACACCTCCAGGTTTTATGTAAACAAGAACGAGAAACTGCAAGTACACGTACGCTCTCGTTACGGCTATAAAACGAATAGATACTCAAACAGCGGTAGCCTAGTATGTTATTGTTATGGCGGTGGTTGTGCTTTATGGCTACGGCTCTTGACATCCTGACATCGACACATGACGCCGAGTGGTTGTAAATAGGGTAAACAAAGTAACACAAATGTACGTTACATGCCTAACAAAATGTTTAAGTATGGAGTTTGTATATAGACCGTTTAGTAAATAAAAAAACAGAGTAAAAATAGACACAAGGTAAAGTTAAAGGGGCCTATGATGTTTTTAATCTACATTTAACACCTACAAAAGTAACACCATTGTCACTGGTGTCAATTCCCAATTACCTGCATTTGATACCATATCGATTAAAATGGGAAAGATACCCATCCCAAACTGTCAAGGGCATTTTTCAGTGCAAAAAAACAAACAAACATTTAGTATGCTTTCCTGTGGTCTAAATATCATGTATTCAATATGATAAGGTGTACATTTTTCTCACAATCACATGTGTGACTTACTTTCTTTGCGTGCAAGATGTTTGCTTGTGGAAGTACCTTTTTAGACGCAAATATATCAGAATGTATCGTTTAAAAAAATGCACTGTTAAATGTATGTCTTGCACACTAAAAAATGCTGGGTTATTTTGAAATAATAAAAAAACAACTTTTAACCCAAAAATGCGTTACTCATTGAAAAAACACCCAAAAATGGTTCATCATTTTGAAAACCCAGATATTGAGTTCAAATAACACTCTTGTAACCCAAAAAATTGATTGCTCTTCATAAAAATAACTCAAAAATTTAACCCAACACTCGCAACTCATAAATTGGGTTACATTTTGGAGTTATTTTTATGAAGAGCAATCCATCTTTTGGGTTACACGGGTGTTATTTGAACTCAATTTCTGGGTTTTCAAAATGATGAACCATTTTTGGGTGGTTTTTCAATGAGTAACGCATTTTTGGGTAAGAGGGTTTTTTTTATTAAAAAGTTACTTTGTCACTCATATCTTGCTTTTGAGTATATTTTAATGGGATACAAATCATTTTGATCAGTAGTTGGGAAGGAGTAGGACTAACCAGCAGTAAAATGTATAATTTTTAACCAACACTTGGGTTGTGAATAACCCAACATTGTAATGAGCATAACTCAGCTTTTGTGTTCAATAAATTAAACCCAATAGTTGGGTTATGAATCAACCAACATTGAGTTAGCATAAACTCAACTTTTCGGTTAAATAATTCAACGCAAAAGGTGGGTTGAAAAAAGTTAACCCAAAATATTGAGTTAAAATATCTCAAATAAAGGGCTCGTCCTTTTTTGAACCAGCAGTTGGGTTAATATTGAATTATTTTTTTTAACCCAACATTTTTTAGTGTGTGGAGAGTGACGAAAATCACTGCAAGTGTTTTTTGTCAGACACTGTCGAAATAAACTTGTTAAGTACCCCAGTGGAACGTAATTAGTTATTGAACAGGGTTCATAAATAGAAAAGTTTGTATATTGAAGCAAATAAGACATAATGGGTTCCACCCTTGACAAAAGTCCATATTTTAGTAAGATTTTGAACACTATATAAAACCCTCTACAGTACTGTATATTAAAAAATCATAACACAGAGGTGATGGATGAACTTGATATTTAACAACAAAGTCAGAACAGCGACAATTGGCTGATGTGTCCTCCGTCACAGGCGCCCTGCTGACACGCACACACTGTCACTAGCCCTTGTGGTGTACTCACTGTTTAAAATAACACAACTCCATCACTTTAACAGTAAGGTTGCTGCAATGAAATATGAAAAAAAAACTTGTCGGTTAGTCGTGTTGGCGTGCAACAGAAGAACGGGGGAGGGGGGTCACAGGGTGGACAATGCTGAGGCTGAATGTTTCAAACCAGACGTTGTGTCCATTGCTTTCTTTGGACTCATGTTGAGCTAGCAAAAAATGGAAAAATGTTTCAAAGGGCTAAAAAGCATTTGAGCTGACTAAATGAGAACCGGAGATCGATCAGGCCTCACACACAGGATGTGCTGCCGGGCACAAAGTGGCTGCGCTGCGAGGCACACAACAAGTGGATGATATGTTGGTACACAGACAAAATTCATACAACAAAGGGTCATTTTACTTGGCCAGTGGTTCGTACAATGTGGAGTTTGTAAATCAAGGTGCCGCTGTATAAAGATTAGCGGGTCACAACATTAGGTACACCTTCCCGCTCTGGGAAGATGCATTAAAAAAAGCTGCTTATTTATGTCTCATTTATATCTCTGCTTGTCGTACACCAGTGTTATTATATGCGTGCCGCTTTAAGGTCAAAATAATAATTTATTATGACTTGATCGAGTGGAAAATCATCAGCCTCCCCGGTAAGGTCTATTCAGGTGTACTGGAGAGGAGGCTACGCCGGATAGTCGAACCTCGGATTCAGGAGGAACAGTGCGGTTTTCGTCCTGGTCGTAGAACTGTGGACCAGCTCTATACTCTCGGCAGGGTCCTTGAGGGTGCATGGGAGTTTGCCCAACCAGTCTCCATGTGCTTTGTGGACTTGGAGAAGGCATTCGACAGTGTCCCTCGGGAAGTCCTGTGGGGAGTGCTCAGAGAGTATGGGGTATCGGACTGTCTGATTGTGGCGGTCCTCTCCCTGTATGATCAGTGTCAGAGCTTGGTCCGCATTGCCGGCAGTAAGTCGGACACATTTCCAGTGAGGGTTGGACTGCGCCAGGGCTGCCCTTTGTCACCGATTCTGTTCATAACTTTTATGGACAGAATTTCTAGGCGCAGTCAGGGTGTTGAGGGGATCCGGTTTGGTGGCTGCAGGATCAGGTCTCTGCTTTTTGCAGATGATGTGTTCTTGATGGCTTCATCTGGCCAGGATCTTCAGCTTTCACTGGATCGGTTCGCAGCCGAGTGTGAAATGACTGGGATGAGAATCAGCACCTCCAAGTCCGAGTTCATGGTTCTGCCCGGAAAAGGGTGGAGTGCCATCTCCGGGTTGCGGAGGAGACCCTGCCCCAAGTGGAGGAGTTCAAGTACCTCGGAGTCTTGTTCACGAGTGAGGGAAGAGTGGATCGTGAAATCGACAGGCGGATCGGTGCGGCGTCTTCAATAATGCGGACGCTGTATCGATCTGTTGTGGTGAAGAAGGAGCTGAACCGGAAGGCAAAGCTCTCAATTTACTGGTCGATCTACGTTCCCATCCTCACGTATGGTCATGAGCTGTGGGTTATGACCGAAAGGACAAGATCAGGGGTACAAGCGGCCGAAATGAGTTTCCTCCGCCGGGTGGCGGGGCTTTCCCTTAGAGATAGGGTGAGAAGCTCTGTCATCCGGGAGGAGCTCAGAATAAAGCCGCTGCTCCTCCACATCGAGAGGAGCCAGATGAGGTAGTTCGGGCATCTGGTCAGGATACCACCTGAACGCCTCCCTAGGGAGGTGTTTAGGGCACGTCCGACCGGTAGGAGACCACGGGGAAGACCCAGGACACGTTGGGAAGACTACGTCTCCCGGCTGGCCTAGGAATGCCTCGGGATCCCCCGGGAAGAGCTGGACAAAGTGGCTGGGGAGAGGGAAGTCTGGGCTTCCCTGCTTAGGCTGCTGCCCCCGCGACCCGACCTCGGATAAGCGAAAGAAGATGGATGGATGGATGGAAAATCATCATAGTTAATGACTCCAAATAGCTTATTTTTTTTATTTTACTATTTGTTTATAGCGTATATCAAATATGTCTGTATGGAAGCTGGCTCGGAAATGAAAACAAGGTCCAGATTACAGTTGCTGATCCAGGTTCAGCCAGATGACAGTGGAGAACTTTTAATGAGGTCCTCATCAAACCGTGGCCAGGGAAAAGAAGCAGGTGGTAACAAAGCAGTTACACTTTCACTTTTTACTAAATTACATGAAAGCCCTTTTTGATTTTATTCCCTCTCTAGAATTCTCTCAAACTCTGCACACGGCAATAGACAAATAAAAACAAGTGCCATTTGACCAAATGCATATAATCACTTTTATTCATGTTTCTTTTGTGGAATTTTGTAAGACACCCCTGAATATTATTATTGATAACCACATATATTATTTTTTTGATGTTATGCTATTTTAATATTTGTTTTTATACCGTAAATTCCAGACGACAAGCTGCTACTTTTTTCCTACGCTTTGAATCCTGTGCCTTATTAAAACGGTGCGGCTAATACAGACATAATGCAAATGGATAAATAAAAAATAAAAAGTAAATACACTTAAAAGCTGTGTTGTTTGTTTAATGGCGCCAACTTTTGGACGAGTTTGCTCAGTGCAGGTGCTGCACTATTTAGAGCTTTGAACCGGAATTACATTTGCCGTTCCGTCTTCCAGCCGTCCGTAGCATTTCTACTCATATGGAATCTCCGTTCATCACTTCAAGCAATGTTTGTCAGTTTTTCAATACAACTAAATCAATTCATACTTACTAAACCGTCCCGTGTGTGATGTCTGTCGGAATGTTTTCACACATACTTGTACCTGCTATCGTACTGTAATGAAGCTATCGTCGTTAGCATTAGCTACGAGTTTACGAATGTCTGTGTTAGTATTATTAATTTACAATGGCATTACTTTCGTATTGTTCCAGCTTCACAAATTCCTCAGTAAATTCAACAAAACGTCAAAGTAGACTTTATGAGTCTGTTTAGCTGATTGGAGAGCTAGCTTCTGCAGCTGGTCGACCGTTTTAAAAAAGGGACTAAAAACCCACCTTTTTAGCAAAGCTTTTATTTCACTGCCTTCTTGTTTATAAATACACTGCTTGCCTATCTGTTTTATCCAGTGCTTTCATGCTTTTATTTATATTTTTATCTATGTTTCTGTTTTATATAGTATTAATTTAGTGTTTTTCATGTTTTCATTTCTATTTTAGTTTCTATTATATATTCTAACTTTCTATTTTTTCTTTTTTTTTTTTTCTTTATACTTTGTAGCACTTTGAGATTTTATCAAATGTAAAGTGCGTTACAAATGTAATTCATTATTATTATTATTAATAGTGGGTCCATGACCATGACTTCTGTTTTGTTTGATGAGCCGTTTTACTGTCGTGTTGCAGACATCGTCTGGAAACAATTAAGGTATGTAAATAAGCATTTACAAAATCTTTTTTATGTCAATAACTCGTATATTAAGGTATATATTTGCGGCTAACATAGGGGAAATATTTTTCTCTTCTAAAATTGACAGGGAAAATACGGTATAGATTTTTTCTGATCTAATTTCATACTATAGTTAGTTGTTTATTCTCAATGGGGTTATGTTGTGTATTCCAAGGAGCCGGCACTTTCTGCTTTTATTCTACCCGGCCCTTTGATGGCGCCTGATTGATCGCCCGAGTCCTGCCGCTTGGCCGAATGAAAGAGGAGCAAAAAGAGCTGCAGTCAGGATATCAGCTGTCTTCCAGAGGCTGACCTTCAAGGCTGTGTGGGGCCAGACACCTCCTGCCTCCAGTGGGTTGGCATGGCACCCTAGCCTGGGCGGGCTGATAGCACTTTGACAGGAAGTGGAGCCAGTTTGCCATCTGTCCGTGTCGAAGAACTCATGGAATGAGATTAAATTAATCGGCGAAAACGTTTTTTTTTGTGTAAGTCCTCTAATATTTCATGCACAAACAAAACAATTGTAATCATAGGGCGACCCCAAAAGGGACAAGCGGTAGAAAATGGATGGATGCCTGGGTCTCCTTTTCTACCAGTTGATGTGTTTTTGTGTTGTGCTGTTTTAAATGCCGTTTTATAAACAGTCATTTACTTTTTTTTAATGGCTGTGCCGTTTGTTTTCTCACGTTAGATGCTATCAAATTAAGGACTAATTAGCAAACAGCTAAATCTGGAATCCCTTGTGAATAATTGATCATGGATAGGGACGGGTACTGAATCTGGTACTATTGTAGCACTGACCGAATCCGTAAAAACCTGGGTTGCACGTGATGTAACACTTGGTTGCCGACTCGGCAGTCACTCCAGCAGCACTGAGAGCGGACTTAACCAAACGACATCTGGCACCTCGAGGTAATGTTGCAATTTTCAATGCCAACAAAGACTAAAAAAAAAAACACTCCAACATCAGAATCAGAATCAGAATCAGAATCAGCTTTATTGTCATTACGCAAGGTAACGAGATTGAGGCCATTCCATACAGTGCGATGTGTGCATGCTAGAAAAAAGTAAAGTAAGGCTCCGATTTTCCAAAAAAATGCGCTAGCTGGATGCTAATATACATTGCCTGTGCTATTGACATGCTACTGATTAGCATTAGCGATTTTACATGGCGATTTTAACACCTCCGAATTTGTCAATGAAAACTACAACTAAGACTCACGCTACAATCTAGCAGCTGGTGCGTAATAAGTGCAATACTTACATTATTAACACTGTTTAGGGCGCAACAAAATACACACTGTGGACTGTATACTTCTGTCGTCTACAGTAACGTATTGGATTGTAACTTCCTGTCATCCTGGCAAAATAAGACTGTGATGATAAAACAAGATATAGTAACTGGACAGAAGTTATCATTTTTAATTGCTGCATCAAAAAATGAGACTATACTGTTTTTATTTTTTTTATTTTTTTTACACATAATATTTATTGTAGTTTTAAAGGAACACATATACTTAGACTTGGTGGAAAATTAAAAAAATGCAGGTATCTAAACTTCAAAAAAAGGAAAAAGTGGAATAAATACATTTTGTTTATAAATAAATAAGTAATGATAATCAAACAAAAAACATAATAATAATCATAAATACACATAACAAAACACGCTTGTGGGAATATTCATATTTTCCCAGTAGGTTACTTGTCATCTCAAAGGTGTTTCTTTAGCAAGAACAAGTATCATGAAGGTTTTTCTAAACAATATAAAATCGGTCCGATATCGGCAAAAAACCCACAGGTATCGGATGATATCGGCTCGCATCTAAAATCCCAAGCAATATTGCACAGCCAGTTAACATCTAAACGTCCTCCAATAAACACACAAGCTCACACTATTCTTCTATTTTAGTCATTCACAAAAGGTACAGGCTACTCGGAGCTAGCAGCTACACAGCAGCTAAGCACACAATAGCACACAAGCTAGACATGCGTAATAAGTGTCCTTCATTGAACAATACTGCAGTTTTCTAACACGTTTCAAATACTCATAGTTGCAAATTACACACACAGAAAGTCTGCGAGTTTAAAAAAAAAGTGGCCAGTAACAAACGTGTCCACGTCATTCAACTCGAGGCATCATAAGCTCAACTAAATGAATTATTGTTAAAGTATTACCACTCCACTTCAATTTAAAGACAGCATACATCCATAATAACAAACAGTTAGACTAATTTCACTCTGTGGAGGTTGCCCTCCAGGGGGTTCTTTGGACCACCAATCATCAATTCTTTCGAAGGGGACCTCCATGAGTGGTAATGGGCGCAAGGGCGCCTTGGGGGTGGCCGCCGGATTGACCAGCTGGCAGTCCGGGCAGGCAGCACACCAGCGGCGCACGTCTGCCCGGATGCCCGGCCAATAGAATCGGACCATTACCCGATTGAGTGCTTATCATACCCCATGTGGCCAGTCATGGGGTTTAAGTGCGCCGCCTGGAAAATCATTTCGGCACCAACAACTGGGTGATTTCCTCTCCTGTCTGAGTGTCACAGCTCACTCGGTATAATCTATCTCTAATGATTGAAAATGAGGAAATACCCGCGCTGTTCCCGGGCGCACCAACTCACTGTCGATGGACGCTACCTGGTCCCAGGCCGCGCGCAGAGTGTCATCCCGGGACTGCTCGAGGGGAAAATCCTCCGTTGGGGGCTAGTGGGGAGCCAGGTGGGGCTTCCCGCGAAGCCCTCGCCGGTTCCCCCTCGGCAGTGTCGGATGAACCCGCGTCGCCACTGAGAACTGCGCGGATTTTCCCCTTTCCTACGGGCCGTGAGCGCACCCCTACACATTATGTCACTAGATGGTTAAACCCCGGCCAATTTGTACCCAAAATTACGGGTTGCGTAAGGTGCGCACTTACAGCAACCTTGACTCTATGCTTTTGCCCATCATACAAAATTTCCACTGGCACCACAGGGTACTCGTGCACATCCCCATGAACACATCCAATTTTCACCCGTGTTGCCTGCCTCAAAGCCCCAGGTCGAACCAGGTTCTGGTGGATCATGGACTGCTCGCAGCCCGAATCCACTATCGCCCGGTATGTTCCCCCTTGTATCCCTACCAGTATACAGTACGTCTTACACGGGCCGGGGGAGGGCACTGGAGGGCAATGGAGAGCGTTGCCACCCGGATCCCCTGCCTCACCTCCACCCGCGGAGGTTCCTGACGCACGTGACCGGGCCGCCCACGCCTCCAGCACGCCTGCCCAGGCGTTTGGGGGGCCGTCTGCGCGGGAAGTGTCGTACAAGCAGCAGCTGGGACCTGCGGAGAAAGAGCAGAGGGAGAGTCACACGGGTAGCGCCTTGGGACCGGCGATACCTCCTAATCCCGTTGGGCGCTCGGTTCGTGCCTCGCGGTGCACTGCCAGGTGGTCCTGGGCGAGGGTCACCGCTGCTGCCAGGTCCCGGGGCCGGTGATACCGGACCCAGTTTTCCGTCCACGCAGGGATCGCCTCCATGAATTGCTCCAAAACGAGCTGCTCCATCAGCTGGCCGTCTCCCTCCATCAGCTGGCTGTCTCCCTCCCTCGGCTGCAGCCAGCGCGTCGCCGCCTCCTGGAGCCGTTGACCCAGCACGAACGGGCAGTCCTCTGTCCCCAGGCACATCGTCCGGAACCGGCGTCGGTGGTCCTCAGCGGTGCACCCGGTCCAGTCCAGCACCGCCCTCCTCAGGTCCGGAAAGTGTACGAGGGAGGCCGCCGGCAGGCTGAGCACCACCCTTTGCGCCTCCCCCGTCAGCAGCGGCAAGAGTCTCACCCCCCACTCTTCTTTCGGCCACGCGCATTCTTCTGCCATGCCACAAAAATGTCTATGAATGCATGGGTGTCCTCCTCCTCCCCCATGCGCTGTATGGCGACAGCCGCTGCTGTTGGCCGTGCCGCTCCCACCCGGTCCGCCAGTGCTTGTAGGAATTGGCCCTGCTGGGCCATTTGCACGCGGACCGCCTCCATCTGCTGGTGGTTGGCCGCTGTCACCGCCGCGAGCACGCTCGCAAGAGCTGTCAGGGGGTCGGTCTCTTCCGCCTCAGGTGGTCCGGCTTGGTTGGGCGCCAAATTGTGGAGGTTGCCCTCCAGGGGGTTCTTCTGATCACCAATCTTCATCAGTAGAGCCGTATTCAGCTTCCCAACACAGGTTTATTTTGCAATAAGTCTCTCGGTTTCCAGCTCGCGCTCTGGCTCCAGTTCCCACTCTGTCTCTCCTCCTGGCTGCTGCTTATAACAGACCGACAGGTGATTAAATAACAAGGCCCAGGTGGGCCATCTACGCACCTGTCGCTGATTTCGAGGCCGGTCCTGGCACACACCGCTTTGCTGCAGGCCCGCAGGCCACGCCCCCCTCCACACACCCGATCAAACCTTTTATGACATTCCACACCACATAATGATAACAAGTGTAGTATATCGGTATCGTATCAGATGTGAGAAAAGTTGTATCGGGACATCCCTGGTAAATAATATTTGTTATTGTTGGTGGAATTCATGGCACTGACGGGGTCAGTGACAGTGGATTTGGCCCCGGTCCTCACAGAAGTGAACTATCACTGAGGTACGTGCGCACGCGGCAAGATGTCATCGCACATAAAGTGTTTGATGGTGAGTTTTTCCACCAAAACAATGGTTGTATATGAGCGATGCAAATAACATAGCCTGGAGAGTTATACAACACGGAGAAGAAATCAATAGTTTGCAGCATCACTCTCCGCCTCACCTGATATTTTTATTCCGAGTGTGTGCATGCATGTATGTGTGTGTGTGTGTGTGTGTGTGTGTGTGTGCACGCTTCATGCCGTGACTTCCGGGGCAAACATACAATGTAATTGGCTCTCTCGGGACGGGGGGGGGGGGGGGAGGTTGCTTTGCAGTAAGTGACTAACGCCTTTTCTCAAAGGTCCAAGGTGCAGCGGGGCTGGCAATACTTCCCACAATGCATCAGTGATGATGTGCTTTCAGCAGTGTGATGTAACTGCCCTTTTCTCAGGAAACAGCAGAGAGAGGAAGACGCACAACTGTCATCCCGCACGCTGTGTGCACTGCAGTTGGTAGACACATGTGCAGAGATGAGACTGGAAAGGGGTTACTTCATCTCCGGAGGGCTCTGGGAATGTTAAGAAACGTGTTTAGAAAGTCTTAAACCGTCAAAATATTCCATTTATAATGAATAATTCTTACTTTGTAGTAATTAATTTGCCAAGGCCAGGCCCGGAACCAATTAACATTTGGTTTTTGATTTCACTTTTACATTTATTTTTTTTTACCAACTACCACCTCAGTAGTGATGTACGATACCACTGATTTTATTTCCAATCCACTACCGAGTATATTCAGGCTTGTATCAGTAATACCGATCCAAATCCGATACTTGGCGTAAATATATATCACTGCTAAAAAATTTTAAAATGCGCATTTTCAAATAACACATCCAGCTAAAAAAAAAAATATCAAAATAAAACAACCAATTAACATTTGGTTCTTTATTTCACTTTTTTTATTTTTTTTATTATTTTTTAAACCAATTACCACCTCAGTAATGATGTGCGATACCACTGATTTTCTTTCTGATCCGATACCAAGTAAATTCAGGCTTGCATTGGTGATACCAATCTGATACCTGGTGCAAATATATATCACTGCTGAAATGTAAAAAGTTCTGCATTTTCAAATAACACATCTAGCTAAAAAAAAAAAAATAACCAAATACTTGGCACCAACTTGGCACCAACCGATACCTGGTGCTAATATATATCACTGCTAAAATGTAAAAAGTTGTGCGTTTTCAAATAACATATCTAGCTAAAATTTTTTTATAAAATAATCTAAAAAACAACAACCAATTAACCTTTGGTTTTTCATTTAACTTTTATTTTATTTAATTTTATTATTTTTTTAACAACTACCACCTCAGTAGTGATGTGCGATACCACTGATTTTTTTCCCGATCCGATACCAAGTAAATTCAGGGTTTGTTGTAATGAATTTGCCAAGGCCAGGCCCGGAACCAATTAACATTTGGTTTTTGATTTCACTTTTAAATTTTTTTTTTTTACAGTTTTTTTACCAACTACCACCTCAGTAGTAAAGTACGATGCCACTGGTTTTCTTTCTGATCCGATACCGAGTAAATTCACACTTGTATTGGTGATACCAATCCAATACTTGGTGAAAATATATATCACTGCTGAAATTTTAAAAGTTCTGCATTTTCAAATAACATATGTAGATAAAAAAAACAACAACAAAAACAACAAAAAACACCCAAATACTTGGCACCAACTTGGCACCAACCGATACTTGGTGCTAAAACAAAAAAAAAACAACCAAAAAACAACAACCAAATAATCTTTGGTTTTTGATGTCACTTTTATTTTATTTTTATTTATTTTTATTTATTTTTACCAACTACTGCCTCATTTTCCACCGATTCAGTTTCCGATCCCATACCAAGTAAATTCAGGCTTGTATTGGTGATACCAATCCGATACTTGGTGATCACTGCTAAAATGTAAAAAAGTTGTGCGTTTTCAAATAACATATCTAGCTAAAAAAACAAAACAAAAAAAAAACACCAAAATAACCCCAACAAATTAACATTTTGTTTTTTATTTCACTTTCTTTTTTTTTCTTTTTTTTTTTTTTTTACCAATTACTACCTCAGTAGTGATGCACAATACCACTGATTTTCTTTCCGATCCGATACTGAGTAAATTCAGGCTTGTATCGGTAATACCGATCCAAATCCGATACTTGGAGCAAATATATATCACTGCTAAAATTAAAAAAATTGTGCATTTTAAAATAACACATCTAGCTAAAAAATAAAAATAAAAATAGCTAAAAAAAACAATCAAATTAAAACAACCAATTAACATTTGGTTCTTTATTTCACTTTTTTTTTTTTTTAACCAACTACCACCTCAGTAGTGATATGCAATACCACTGATTTTATTTCCGATCCAATACCAAGTAAATTCAGGCTTGTATTGGTGATACCAATCTGATACCTGGTGCAAATAAATATCACTGCTGAAATGTAAAAAGTTCTGCATTTTCAAATAACATATCTAGATAAAAAATAAAAATAAAAAAACAACCAAATACTTGGCACCAACTTGGCACCAACCGATACTTGGTGCTAATATACGTTTGTATATCACTGCCAAAATGTAAAAAGTTGTGCGTTTTCAAATAACATATCTAGCTAAAAAAATGAAACCACCAATTAACATTTGGTTTTTGACTTCACTTTTATTTATTTATTTATTTATTTATTTTTACCAACTACCGCCTTAGTAGTGATATGTGATACCACTGATTCAGTTTCCGATCCCATACCAAGTAAATTCAGGCTTGTCTCAGTAATACCGATCCAAATTCGATACTTGGCGCAAATATATATCACTACTAAAATTTAAAAAATTGTTCATTTTCAAATAACACATCTAGCTAAAATTAAAACAAACAAAAAAACTATCAAAATAAGACAACCAATTAACATTTGGTTCTTCATTTCACTTTTTTGTTTGTTTTATTTATTTATTTATTTTTTAAACCAACTACCACCTCGGTAGTGATGTGCGATACCACTGATTTTCTTTCCGATCCGATACCAAGTAAATTCAGGCTTGTATCAGTGATACCAATCTGATACCTGGTGCAAATATATATCACTGCTGAAATGTAAAAAGTTGTGCGTTTTCACATAACATATGCAGCTAAAAAAAATAAAAAAAATTAAAAAAAACAACAACAACTAATTAACCTTTGGTTTTTGATTCCACTTTTATTTTATTTATTTTAATTTTTCTTTTACCAACTACCACCTCAGTAGTGATGTGCGATACCTCTGATTCACTTTCCGATCCCATAACAAGTAAATTCAGGCTTGTATCGGTGATACCAATCCGATACTTGGTGAAAATATATATCACTGCTAAAATTTTAAAAGTTGTGTGTTTTCAAATAACATATCTAGCTAAAAAAAAAAAAAAAAAACTATTAACATTTGGTTTTTGATTTCCCTTTTGATTTTTTTTTTTTTTTCTCCCAATTACCACCTCAGTCGTGATGTGCGATACCACAGATCTTCTTTCCGATCCGATACCAAATAAATTCAGGCTTGTATCGGTGATACCAATCCATACTTGCCAACCTTGAGACCTCCGATTTCGGGAGGTGGGGGGCATGGTTGGGGGCGTGGTTAAGATATATATATATAAGAAATACTTGACTTTCAGTGAATTCTAGCTATATATATATATATATATATATATATATATATATATATATATATATATATATATAAATAAATAAATAAAAGAAATACTTGAATTTCAGTGTTCATTTATTTACACATATACACACACATAACACTCATCTACTCATTGTTGAGTTAAGGGTTGAATTGTCCATCCTTGTTCTATTCTCTGTCACTATTTCAGAACACACACACTATACAAATATACATTATAAAATCAATAAGAAAACGGGAGCTCTAATTTGGGAGTCTGAATTAGGATCAGAAGTTCCTATATAAACATTGCGCACTCACGTTGCCTTTTTGTATTGATTACTGCAGCTGTACACTGGATTCATTCACAAATACAAACTACAACTCACAAACACTTTAGAGTTAGGCTCCACCATCAGAATGTGTACTTAAACTTATAAAGATCACATGGATATTATTCAGTGAGTTGTTTCACCAAAACTAACCTGTTATACAGGAAGAAAAAGCACACAGGACGTTTCAATTGTTCACGGACTGGTCGCGCTCATCAGAATGACAAGACACTTCCGGTCTGCAGGTGATAGCATTCAATTGGGAAGAAACGCCCTACTGCCCCCTACTGACCAATGTGAATACTGATAAATGTGTAATGACAGCTCCAAAAACGAATTCAAAGCACAAAATAAAATAAATAAATCAACACAAAAATGTGACACATTATGGGTGGGTCACATATGCATGTACAGTAGATGGCAGTATTGTCCTGTTTAAAAGTGTCACAGCATTGCTGTTTACGGCAGACGAACTGCTTTACGGTAGACGAAAACTTGACTGCTGTTGTTGTGTGTTGTTACCGCGCTGGGAGGACATTAATGAAACTGCCTAACAATAAACCCACATAAGAAACCAAGACCTCGCCCTCGATCATTAGCTGTTTATATTGTGGGAAAGCGGACGTGTGAACAGGCTGTCAACACGTCACTCAGGTCCGCATGGAGCTGGAGGGGGCGTGGCCTCCAGCTCCGCCTGAATTTCGGGAGATTTTCGGGAGAAAATGTGTCCCGGGAGGTTTTCGGGAGAGGCGCTGAATTTCGGGAGTCTCCCGGAAAATCCGGGAGGGTTGGCAAGTATGTACCAATCTGATACTTGGTACATACATACATATATATATATATATATATATATGTATATATATATATATATATATATATATATATATATATATATATATATATATATATATAATCTGCTAACATTTAAAAAGTTGAGCATTTTCAAATAACAAATCTAGCTAAAAAAAAAAAAAACAACACTAAAAATTTTAGAAAAAAAGAGTGAGGAATTGGAATGTAATGAGAAAAAGCTGACATTATTAAACAAATAATTAATAATAATATACTTAGCATCATGATCTGTTGGTGGTGAACCCCAAGATGCAGAGATGGCAGGCGAAGCGCAGGAAAACTTGACTTTAATGTCAAAATGCAGGGAAAACAGGAACCAGTAGACAGGAGACAGGAAACAATCACCGAGCCCTGACTGTAGGGCAAGGGGGACATAAATAGCAGCCGGCTGATAGAAAACAGGTGTGCCAGGCTGCCAATCAGGAACAGGTGAGGGGAAATAGCGCTCAGGGAGACAAGCAGGAAATGGAACTAAAATAAGAGCGCTGACAGGAAATAAACACAAACTAAAGAAAACACAACCAGACATGAACGTGACAGATTGTCACACTTAGTCACCCATAACACTAAGTTTTGTCTTTAAATATATATAATATCTGTTAAATATAATATAATACAAATATAATAAAGTAAAATATAAAATATATAATATCTGTTGTAGCATTAAAAGAAAAATAAATATATCAAAATGCCCCCCCCCCCCATACTTGAGTTTTCAGTAAGTGGTCCTTGGTGGAAAAGTTTAGACACCCCTGATCTAAAATATTAAAACTCTCAAAATAAAAATAAAATATACTTAGGATACACACAAAGTTTAGTTGGTTAATTAAAAAATAAAATTATGCAAATGTATAAACTAAAAATATTTGAAAAATTAAGATAACAATGATGAACATTGTTAAATATTTAACTGAACATTAATATTTCCATACACGCAGAATTGTTTTCACAATTGGATTATGCACTTAAACAATCTTATTATTATTTTATTATTTAAATTATACATGGGAATAAAACAAAAGTAAAAATGTAAGAACAAATAGCAAAGAATTGGGTATGTAATTAAAAAAAAGCTGAAAAATATAATTATATATATATATATATATATATATATATATATATATATATATATTATATATATATATATATATATAAATATATATATATATATATATATATATATATATATATATATATATATATATATATATATATATATATATATATATATATATATATATATATATATATATATATATATATATATATAAGTCACATGAGGGATGTCTTATCTTGGTTTCTTCTGTCTTGTGAATTGCATGTTTTACTTTGAAAAGTAACTCCTTTCGTGTGAGATCATTGCTCTTCCTTTTGTGTCATCAGTCTGACGTCATCCCTGACCCCTGATGGTTTCCACCTGTTTCCCATTAACCTCATATGTTTTATAAGCCAACGCCTCCCCTTGTTCTGTGCCAGATGGTCTCGATTATTCGTGCCTTTCTAGCATCCATGTCCATGCCTTGCCTCGTCTCACGTTTGTTGATCCTGAATTCATTTGTTGCTATTTTGAGTTTTCTTTTTTTCCTCCTCAGCAGAGTGATTTTGTGTTATTTAATTTTACAACCGAAGTGGTTAGATTTCAGTTTTTCTTGTAGTTCTTTATTTCCTCAAATTTTTGAGTGACATTTTTTGTTAACATTTCTTAGATTAGAGAAAGTGTAGAATTTTCATAGCCATTGTTTCTTCCTCCTGTTGGAGCGTTTTTTGTTTATATAAGTTTCATAGAATATACGTCGCCAATTATAATTTGTCATTGTTTTTTGTGTGTTTTCCTCCTGATTTTCGGTTGTTCCTTTTTTTTGGAACCTTTTCCGCCGACTAGTTAAGTTATTGTAGATTTTGAATTGCCCTGATTCTGGAGGTGAAAGGAAGCTTTAAATATAAAAGCCTGCTGATATATTCCCTACTCTGCATCTGAGTCCTATCTTTTTGACCAAGCCTGACAGTACAATCTGGCCAGTATGGACCCAGCAGAGAAAGGATAGTTTTCAGCGATCCTACAAAATCAGGAATCACGCCTCTCTCGCCATGAGGAGTTTCAGACAGCGATGGCCGATTACCTGGGCCGCCTTACCTCCCAGCTACAGGAGACGGTCATGCGACTTCCTCAAACCACCACTTCGGCTCCCGTACCCGCTCCGCCTACGTTATACGCCGGAGCAGGAAGTAGATTGGCAGCTCCGACTAAGTATTCAGGTGAAACAGGACAATGCAAAACATTCATTATAGACTGTTCTATTCATTTTGAATTTAACAATCACGCCTTCCCCACTGATCGAGCAAAGATTGCTTTCATGATGTCCCAACTAACGGGGAGAGTCAAAGCTTGGGCTTCCGCCGAATGGGGCCAGCGCTCAGCTATCTGCAGCTCGCTCACGGAATTCCAAGCGGCCCTACGAATGACTTTTGATCCAGTCACCGACGACCGGGAGAAAGCACAGGAGCTGAGCAGACTGAGGCAAGGCCGAGACTCGGTATACGACTACGGCATCCGGTTCCGCACGCTCTCGGCGGAGAGCGGTTGGAACTCCACAGCCCTCTGACGTATTTTTGAAAGGACTGGCCGCACCGATTCAGGACCTTCTCGTTCCGTTGGATTTACCTGCCGGTTTGGACGAGTTATCGCCCTCGCCATTCGAACCGACAACAGGCTCACTCAGCTCAGACGACATCGGAGCGCATGGACCACTTCTACGGGAGGAGCCACATACACTCAGACGCAGAACGGACCAGCCTTCTACCACGCTTCACCCGAGCCGAGTCATCACCCTTCCGTGGAGGAAGGTGAGGATCCCATGCAACTGGGAAGAGCACGGCTGTCGCAGGAGGAACGACAGAGACGACAGATTGAAGGAAGGTGTTTTTACTGCGGAGAGGCTAGTCACCTCGTTGCCACCTGTCCAGTTAAGCGACCCATAGGAGTGAGTCAACTCTCAGCTTCTACCCCCATTACGCGCACTCTCACTAAAGTGCAAGTAAAACATCACACTATCACAGACATTGGGGTACTTATTGACTCGGGGGCAGATGAGAGTTTAATGGACTGGTCGTCTGGCTGCTAAACTGGGTATCAAGTCTGAGCCATTAGCCCGACCCATTAGAGCCAAAGCCCTAGATGGAAAATAACTTTTTCTTATCACATACACCACAGAACCCATACGCAGGCGCATAAATAACCATGAAGAAAAGATTTGCCTGTATCTGTTCAAAACTTCCTCGCACACTATGATTTTGGGACAACCTTGGCTTTTTCACCACAACCCCCAGATAGACTGGAGGTCGGGTGAAATTAAAGCATGGGTGAAGGACTGCGTCAATGAATGTGTCACTGCTGCTACACGAAATAAGGATGCAGCACAACTTAATTTATTTTCTACGAACCCCACCACAGAATCAGAGTACCCGAACCTGAACTCGGTCCCTCCATGCTACGACCAGATACGAGAGGTTTTCAGCAAGACTAAGGCCATGTCGCTCCCTCCTCACCGCCCGTACGACTGCGCCATTGATTTGGTCCCAGGATCCACCATCCCTAAAGGACGCCTGTACTCCGTTTCCGGACCTGAGAGGGCGGCCATGAAGGAGTACCTCACAGCCTCATTAAAAGCGGGACTGATTTGCCCCTCCTCATCACTGGCGGGTGCCGGATTCTTCTTCGTGGGCAAAAAGGATGGAACCCTGATACCCTGCATCGACTACAGCCCACTGAACAGCATCACTATAAAGAACCGGTACCCCCTCCCTCTCATGAACTCTGTGTTTGACCAACTCCAGCAAGCCAAGGTATTTACAAAACATGACCTTTGTAATGCCTATCATCTCATCCGCATAAGGGAGGGGGATGAGTGGAAGACTGGTTTTAACACTCCCAGTGGACACTATGAGTATTTAGTTATGCCATTTGGACTCACCAATGCTCCTGCTGTATTTCAAGCCATGATAAATGATGTGCTAAGAGACTTCCTAGGCCATTTTGTATATGTGTACCTTGATGACATTTTAATTTATTCTCCAGACATTGAGACTCACAAGGTCCACGTGACCAAGGTCCTTAAAAGGCTACTGGAGAACCAGCTATTTGTCAAAGCCGAAAAGAGTGAGTTTCAGGCCAACACTATCTCCTTCTTGGGCTTTATTGTAGCCCCTGGAGGAGTTAAGATAGACCCGGCTAAAGTTAGCGCTGTAGCCGACTGGCCTACACCTGATAGCCGAAAGAGGGTTCAACAGTTCTTGGGGTTTGCTAATTTTTACAGGCGATTTATCAGAGGTTTTAGCACAATAGCTGCCCTTCTCCATGCTCTCACTGCCACCCAGGTGCAGTTCCGCTGGTCTCCAGAGGCTGAAAGGGCGTTCCAGAACCTCAAGCTTTGCTTCACTTCAGCTCCTATCCTCACCATGCCGATCCCCAACGCCAGTTTGTGGTAGAGGTGGATGCCTCCAACGAAGGAATCGGAGCCGTCCTCTCCCAACGCTCGGAGAAGGATGGGAAAATGCATCCCTGCGCCTTCCTGTTAAGACGCCTATCCAAAGCTGAGAGGAATTATGACGTCGGTAACCGTGAGTTGTTGGCGGTCAAACTCTCTCCGGAGGAGTGGAGGCACTGGCTAGAGGGGGCCAATTTTCCGTTCATTGTCTGGACTGACCATAAAAATCTTGAGTATATCAAAAAGGCTAAAAAACTAAATTCTCGCCAGGCCAGGTGGGCGCTTTTTTTCAACCGCTTCTCTTTTTCTCTCTCTTACAGGTCGGGGTCCCGAAACGTCAAGCCAGACGTCCTGTCTCGACTGTTCGACTCCGAGCCTGTTGCCAAGGGACCAAAAACTATCCTTCCACTGACCCGTGTGGTTGGAGTGGTCACCTGGCAAATCGAGGATGAGGTGAAGCAGGCAAATGGTGGAGCCCCGCCACCTAGTGGGTGCCCAGGTTTGTTTGTTTGTTCCGGTTGGGTTGCGCCCACAGGTGATCCACTGGGCTCACACCTCCCTGCTTTCATGCCACCCGGGAATTCGGAGAACGATGTTCGCTATCTCCCGGCGATTTTGGTGGCCATCCATGGAACCGGAGGTACGGGCATACGTGGAGGCATGTTCGGTCTGCGCTCGGAACAAGACGTCATCCGGGTCCCGTATAGGCCTATTGCAGCCCCTTCCTATTCCCTCCAGACCGTGGTCCGACATCTTCATGGACTTCGTCACGGGGCTCCCGGTCCCTCAAGGTAACACCACCGTCCTCACAGTTGTGGACCGTTTCACCAAAATGGTGAGATTCATTGCCCTCCGCCAAGGAGACGGCAGAAATCATGATGAACAATGTTTTCAAGATCCACGGCTTCCCTAAAGACATTGTTTCCGACCGGGGGTCCCAGTTTGTGTCATGGTTTTGGAGGGATTTCTGCAGGCTCATCGGAGCTAAGGCCAGCCTGACCTCAGGCTATCCTTCGGAGGCCAACGGCCAGACCGGACGCCTCAACCAGCAACTAGAAACCAGTCTCCGGTGCCTGGTGTCCCCGAATCCTTCTACATGGAGCAAACACCTGGTCTGGGTCGAGTATTCTCACAATTCATTATCTACATCTGCCACAGATTTCTCTCCGTTTAAATGTGCGTATGGTTTCCAACCTCCAGTCTTTCCAGACAATGAGCCGGGGGTGTCGGTCCCCTCTGCAAATGCCATAGTCCGACGCTGCAGACGCATCTGGGCAGCAGAGTTTGACAACTACTGTCAAACAGGATCACTTGTCATATATTTTTTAAATGCTTTAATTGAATGCAAGTTGTTGACGTTCGAAAAACTTGCTAACAGTTTTATATAAAGTTCAGTCGGGAGTATTTTGGAGTCAAAAGTAGATATTTCATGATTAATATGTGTGTATACATGATTAATGCCATTATTTTTGTGATTAATCACAAGAGTTACCTCGTTATTTTAGACAAACCTGGTAAAAGTCTGCACATAATGTCCCCTCTGTGGGATGAATAAGAGTCAATCCAACTTGAAATCTCTGTACATTTATGTCATAATTATGACTTTTCATTTTACAATTATGACTTTTTATCTCATAATTTCGATATTTAAATCTTTTATTTAAATGTTTTAATCTCATAATTTCATTTTTTTTAACTCATAATTATTACTTTTTATCTCATAATTTAGATTTTTTTATCTTATAATTTTGACTTTCTTGTCTCATAATTTTGACTTTTTATGTCATAATTCTGACTTTTCTTCTTTCTCTTCTCATTTCGATTTTCTTATTTCATAATTTCAACATTTTATCTCATAATTTCGACATTTTTATATCACAATTTTGATATTTTAATCTTATAATTACATTTTTAAATCTCAAAATTTAATTTTTTTATCTCATAATTATTCATTTTTATCTCCTTATTTCGATTTTCTTAACTCATCATTTTAACTTTTTAAGTCATAAATAAAAATATTAAGATACATATTAATATATTTGCTAAAAAAAAGATTCTGCTTTGTTTTAATGAATACTTAGGCCTATTACACTACTGCATGTTTAATGTTGTCAGTACAGTGGTACTTGGCAGGCAGAAGCGGTACATAGTGAAAAAAGTTTGACAACTACTGTCAAACAGGATCATTTGTCATATATTTTTTTAATGCTTTAATTGAATACAGGTTGTTTACGTTCTAAAAACTTGCTAACCGTTTTATCTAAAGTTCAGTCAGGAGTATTTTGGAGTCAAAAGTAGATATTGCATGATTAATATGTGTGTATACATGATTAATGCCATCATTTTTGTGATTAATCACAAGAGTTACCTCGTTATTTTTGGCATACTTGGTAAAAATCTGCACAGATAAATAAAAGACAATCCGACTTGAAATCCCTGAAAATGCGTTATTATTTGAACGATTATTTCAAAAAGTTATTCGACTAAGAAGCGCTCAGCGCCTCTAATTGCTGCCGTAAGATTCCTTTTTCTTCAAACTTCGGTCCAAAGTTTATTTTTCCGCGTGCATCCGAGCTTTGAGGTTTAATGGCGAGCTCGACATGCCAGTAACTGAACACCAGATTAGGCACATTCATAAAAGGGATGTATTTCTTTATAGCGGGGAAAGTAAACATTAATTGATTGATTTTTAGCAATCAAACACAAAGACCGTGCTTGTTCTGTAATTGAACCGTTAATTACAACTCAGCTTGGCATTGCGGGTCGTTTCAGTGCAGACAATAAAGACTTTTTTTCCCCCGGCTAAAGTAGCTGTACCTGTGTCGAACAAAACGAGCTGTCGGACTGTCATGACGTTCCTACGCAGGACTATAATCTGAGCAAATTTTCACCATGGCAGCAAAACAATAATTAAACACGCAGCGCCGCCTCGGGCATGCAACGCTGTTTTTCAACTCAATGCCATTATTTAGACATGAAATGTGCTTTTACGTGCTCTCAAGGGACGTTTGTTTTATTAATGCTCGACTGTGGTGCAACAAATATTCACCTTCAAGCAGCACATTTGCACATGGACGGAACATTTGAGGAGAAAACTACCGAAACCATCTTTTCGAGTCATACCAAAGACTATAAAAATGGGAGCCATTACCGCCCTGCTTGGCACTCAGCATCAAGGGTTTGAATTGGGGGTTAAATCACCAAAAATGAATCCCGGGCGTGGCCACCGCTGCTGCCCACTGCTCCCCTCACCTCCCAGGGGGTGATCAAGGGTGATGGGTCAAATGCATAAAATAATTTCGCCCCACCTAGTGTGTGTGTAAAAATCATTGGTACTTTTAACTTTAACTTTTGTGTCCAGACATCAGCTCACTGGTACAAACAACGAACTGACAGTCTAGTGCACGGCACCTAGTCCTGAGTACACTACACCAATATAGGGTAGAAACCACACCAGTTTGGCCATCGCCAATTAAAGCCTTTTAATGCAAATAATACAAAACCCAAAAGCAGTGAAGTTGTCACATTCTGTAAATGGTAAATAAAAACAGAATACAATGATTTGCAAATCCTTTTCAACTTATATTCAATTGAATAGACTGCAAAGACAAGATATTTCATGTTCGAACTGAGAAACTTATTTTTTTTTTGCAAATAATCATGAATCTTAAGAATTTAATGGCAGCAACACATTGCAAAAAAGTTGTCACAGGGACATTTTTACCACTGTGTTACATGGCCTTTCCTTTTAACAACACTCAGTAAACGCTTGGGAACTGAGGAGACACATTTTTGAAGCTTTTCAGGTGGAATTATTTCTCATTCAGCTTAAGTTGTTCAACAGTCCGGGGTCTCCGTTGTGGTATTTTAGGCTTCATAATGCGCCATGCATTGTCAATGGGAGACAGACAGGTCTGGACTACAGGCAGGCCAGTCTAGTACACACACCCTTTTACTATGAAGCCATGCTGTTGTAAAACGTGGCTTGGCATTGTCTTGCTGAAATAAGAAGGGGTGTCCATGATAACATTGCTTGGATGGCAACATATGTTGCTCCAAAATCTGAATGTACCTTTCAGCATTAATGGTGCCTTCACAGATGTGTAAGTTACCCATGCATTGGGCACTAATGCACCCCCATACCATCACAGATACTGGCTTTTCAACTTTGCACCTATAACAATCCGGATGGTTCTTTTCCTCTTTGTTCCGGAGGAAACGACATCCACAGTTTCCAAAAACAACTTGAAATGTGGACTCGTCAGACCACAGAACACTTTTACACTTTGCATCAGTCCATCTAAGATGAGCTCGGGACCAGCAAAGCGTTTCTGGGTGTTGTTGATAAATGGCTTTGGCTTTGCATAGTAGAGTTTTAACTTGCACTTACAGATGTAGCGACAAACTGTAGTTACTGTCAGGGGTTTTCTGAAGTGTTCCTGAGGCCTGAGGGATCGAAGGTCTGTAATATCATCGCTTACGTGCAATGATTTCTCCAGATTCTCTGAACCTGTTGATGATATTACGGAGCGTAGATGGTGAAATCCCTAAATTCCTTGCAATAGCTGGTTGAGAAATATGGTGACCCTCGCCCCATCCTTGTTTGTGAATGACTGAGCATTTCATGGAAGCTGCTTTTATACCCAATCATGGCACCCACCTGTTCCCAATTAGCCTGTTCACCTGTGGGATGTTCCAAATAAGTGTTTGATGAGCATTCCTCAACTTTCTTCGTCTTTTTTGCCACTTGTGCCAGCTTTTTTGAAACATGTTGCAGGCATCAAATTCCAAATGAGCTAATATTTGCAAAAAATACAGTTTTCCAGTTCAAACTTTTAATATCTTGTCTTTGCAGTCTATTCAATTGAATATAAGTTGAAAAGGATTTGCAAATCATTGTATTCTGTTTTTATTTACCATTTACACAACGTGACAACTTCACTGCTTTTGAATTTTGTACTTCTGCCTGATATGGAAGATGTGACAGAATTAGATACATAAAAATGTCTTTAAATAATCACTTATATCTGTCAGTAATTTATTAAAATTGGAATTAAATAAATACATTTGTTATTAATCAGAATCAGAATCAGAATGGTTTGTATTGCCATTGTTTGAGAACGGGTTCACAAACTAGGAATTTTTCTTGTGCAATCGTGCAACATAAAACACATATAACACAGATTTGGTAATAACAAGAGCTGCAACTGAGCTATCAGATCTTGTTATAGACTTAGAAAGGAATTCAAAGTAGCTACTTTTAGGAGTTATTGTTCATGTGCCTGATGGCCAGGGGAAAAAACTGTTCAGGTTGCGGGAGGTGTGGGTCTAGATGGACCGTAGTCTCCTTCCTGAGGGGAGAGGGGAGAATAGTTTGTGTCCAGGGTGAGAAGAGTCAGCTGTGATCCGACCCACACGACTCCTGGTCCTGGAGGAGAACAAGTCCTGAAGGGATGGGAGCTTGCAGCCAATCACCCTCTCAGCAGCACGTACCATGCGCTGCAGTCGATGCTTATCCTGGACTGTGGCGTCGGGGAACCACACGGTAATGGAGGAAGTGAGGATGGACTCCATGATGGCCGAGTAGAACTGCACCAGCATCTCGGTCGGCACCTTAAGTTTCCTCAGCTGCCGCAGGAAGTACATCCTCTGCTGGGCCTTCTTGAAGCTGATGGTCAGCTCCCACTTGAGGTCCTGGGTGATGGTGGTGCCCAAGAAACAGAAGGAGTCCACAATGGAGACGGGGGTGGGACAGTCAATCAGGGTGAGGGGGGATGGTGGGGCTGTGACTTTCCTGAAGTCCAAGATCATCTCCACTGTTTTCTGGGCGTTCAGCTCCAGGTTGTTGAGGCTGCACCAGGACGCCAGCCGGTCCATCTATATCCTGTAGGCGGTCTCATCGCCATCCGAGATGAACCCAATGAGGGTAGTATCATCCGCAAACTTGAGCAAACTGGAGGTGCAGCAGTTTGTATACAGGGAGAAGTACACAGTACCAGTGTTTGTGGTTCGACTGTCCGAGACAATCTTCCCCAGCCGCACGTGCTGTCTTCGGTCTGACGAGAAGTCATAGATCCAACTGCAGAGGGAGTCGGGCATGCTGAGCTGGTAGAGCTTGTCTCGTAGCATTCCAGGGAGAATGGTGTTGAAGGCAGAGCTGAAGTCCACAAACAGGATCCTAGCGTAGGTTCCTGGGGAGTCGAGATGCTCCAGGATGAAGTGGAGGGCCAGGTTCACTGCATCATCCACAGACCTGTTGGCTCTGTAGGCGAACTGCAGTGGGTCCAGGAGGGGGGCGGTGATGTCCTTGAGGTGGGGCAGGACCAAGCGCTCAAAGGACTTCATGAACACAGACGTCAGCGCAACCGGCCTGTAGTCATTAAGTCATGTGATCCGTGCTTTCTTGGGGACAGGGACAATGGTGAAGGTCTTAAAGCAGGACGGCACGCGGCATAGCTCCAGAGAGTTGTTAAAAATGTTAGTGAAGACAGGAGCCAGCTGATCCGTGCAGTGTCTGAGAGTGGAGGGGGAGACACCATCCGACCCGGGGGCCTTCCGCGTATTCGGTTTCAAGAACTGCCGGCGTACATCCTCCTCTCGGATAGAGAGGGCCTTTAAAGTCCTGTGATGTTCTTGGAGTCCTGTGATGTCCTTGGAGTCCTTTAAATCCTTTAATGAAGTGCTGGCGTTGGTGGGGGGAGCAGAGCTTTGATGAGCTGAAGGCCGTTCATGACGACAGTAATGTGTGTTGAGGCCCTGAGCGAGATTCCGGTCATTCAGGGCCTGGGGGGCTGTGGGCTTATAGTTCGTAAGGGCCCTTAGCCCTCTCCAAACAGGCGCAGAATCATTGGAGCGGAACTGTTCCTGCTTTCTCCACTTCCCTGTTGAAGTGGTACTTTGCTTCTCTGTAGGTACTCCGGTTCCCTGCTTCTCCACACAGCCTCCTTCTTCTTGCGCAGCTGTCGGAGCTTGCGTGTGAACCAGGGCTTGTCGTTGTTATAACAAGCCCTGGTGCGCGTTGGAATGATGCGCGCCTCATTGAACTGAATGTATGAGGTCACAGTGTCCGTATACTTGTCCAGATTGTCTGTGGCCGCTCCAATTGCCTCCCAGCCTGTCGTCTCCAAACATGCACGCAGCTCCTCCACAGCCTCGGCGGTGAAACACTTAATGGTCCTCATAACAGGTTTAGCCAGTTTCAGTCTCTGTCTGTATGAAGGGATTAAGTGCACCATCACGTGATCTGATAGTCCGAGAGCAGCGCGTGGGACTGCATGATATGCCTTGCTTATTGTAGTGTAACAGTGATCCAAAGTGTTCTCCTCTCTGGTCGGGCATTTAACAAACTGGCTATACTTGGGTAATACCTGGCTCAAATTTCTCTTGTTAAAGTCACCAAGCACGATAACAACAGAGTCCGGAAAAGACCGTTCCACATGTAAGATCTGTCCTGCAAGCGTGCGCTGAGCGTCACGCACGTACGCGCCGGGTGGGATGTAAACAGCCACCAGTAAGAATGAAACAATCTCACGGGCTGAGTAAAAGGGCTTACAGTGAATGAAAATATATTCCAGAGAAGGAGAGCAGTGTTTGCAAATCACCGTCACGTCTGTACACCAGTTGCTGTTGATGAAGAAGCAAACTCCTCCGCCTCTTTTTTTGCCGTAGAGCCCCGCGTCTCGGTCCGCGCGGAGAAGATGAAAGCCCTCCAGTTGAACCGCGCTGTCCGGGACACTTGCGCTCAGCCATGTCTCCGTGAAGCACAAAACACAAGATGAGGAAAAGTCCTTGTTTCTTCTCATCAGCAACGCTAGCTCGTCCATCTTGTTGGCAAGTGAGCGGACGTTGGAGAGAAAGATGCCTGGTAGAGGCGTGCGTAATCCCCGTCCGCGCAGATGGACAAGGGCGCACGCTCGCTTTCCTCTTTTGATCAAAGAATGGACCAAATCCGCAGCTGACGCTAAGATGACCGGTAATAAGTACGTAGGGGTGATTGATCTGATGTTCAGTAGCTCTTTGCGGGTTTAAGAGCACGCGAACACACAATTTACGCACAAAAACAAACAAAACAGAGCGCACGAGAGCACCGAGGCAGCCGTAAATGTCTTATTAATAAATCAAAGGTAACATATATTACATTATGTGTTTAACTAATCACTTATTTCAATATCTAATTATTTCAAAATTCATTTATGAATTTAACGATTTGATTACTGTATATTACAGACTATAAGCCACTATTTACTATTTTTTATTACGCTTTTCACCCTGCGGCTTATAAAACGGCGCAACTCATTTCTGGATTTTTCTGATTTTTCTCGCAGACGGCCACAAGGCACACAGTTTTCATTAAACACATGCAAAGACACTTAAATAGTGTGTTGTTGTTTGTGCTATGACGAGTACGCTCACTGCGGGTACTGCTGGGTGAATGCCTACAGTGTGTCCTGACGTTTATAGCTTTGACCTGGAACTACAAGTGCCATCCCGTCCCCTAATCGTCCATAGCGCTTCTACTCCTATGGATTATTCATGTATCACTACAAGCAACGTTTCTCAGTTTTACAATATAACTAAAACAATTCATGCATATTTGTACATGCTACCGTAATGTATTTAAGCTAGCGTCGTTAGCATTAGCTAATATGCTAACACGTTTACGAGTGTCTGTGTTAATATTCTTAACTTACAACGGCATTATTTTTGTATTGTTTCAGTTTCACAAATTTCTCAGTAAATTCACCAAAACGTCACCGTGGAGTTATTGAGTCTGTTTAGCTGATTGGAGAGCTAGCTTACACAGCTAGTGGGTCCATGACAGTCATAATGAATATATATATATATATATATATATATATATATATATATATATATATATATATATATATATATGTATATATATATATATAATGTATATTATTTTTTTTAAAGACACTATAGAGGTGTGTTATTTTTTTGGTTAGGGCGCCATTTTTTTTGGACGAGTTCACTCACTTAAGGTGCTGCCCTTTTTTACAGAGCTTTCAACCAAAAGTAGAAGTGCAGTTCCATCTTCTAGCCATCCATAGCGTTTCTACATGTATGGATTCTTCATTCATCACTCCAAGTAACATTTGTAAGTTTTATAACATAACTGAAACAAGTCATACTTACTAAACTGTCCCATGTGGGATGTCTATAGGAGTGTTTTCATGCATATTTGTACGTGCTATTGTAATGTAATCAAGAGAGTGTTGTAATCAATAGCTAATATGCTAACATGTTTACGAGTGCCTGTGTTAGTATTATTAACTTAAAATGGCATTATTTTTGTATTGTTTCAGTTTCACAAATTCCTCAGTAAATGTTTCAAAAAAGACTGAGAAAGTTGAGGAATGCTCATCAAACACTTATTTGGAACATCCCACAGGTAAACAAGCTAATTGGGAACAGGTGGGTGCCATGATTGGGTATAAAAGCAGCTTCCATGAAATGCTCAGTCATTCACAAACATGGATGGGGCGAGGGTCACCACTTTGTTAACAAATGCGTGAGAAAATTGTCCAACAGTTTAAGAACAACATTATTCAACCAGCTATTGCAAGGAGTTTAAGGATTTCACCATCTACGGTCCGTAATATCATCAAAAAGTTCAGAGAATCTGGAGAAATCAATGCATGTAACATTGAATGCTGGTGATTTTCGATCCCTCAGGCGGTACTGCATCTAAAAGTGTGTAAAGAATATCACCACATGGGTTCAGGAACACTTCAGAAAACCACTCTCGGTAACTGCAGTTGGTTGCAACATCTGTAAGTGCAAGTTAAAACTCTATTATGCAAAGCCAAAGCCATTTATCAACAACACCCAGAAACGCCACTGGCTTCACTGGGCCCGAGTTCATCTAAGATGGACTGATGCAAAATGGAAAAGTGTTCTGTGGTCTGACGAGTCCACATTTCAAATTGTTTTTGGAAACTGTGGACGTCGTGTCCTCCAGACCAAAGAGGAAAAGAACCATCCATACTGTTCTAGGCGCAAAGTTGAAAAGCCAGCATCTGTGATGGTATGGGGGTGTATTAGTGCCCAAGGCATGGGTAACTTACACATCTGTGAAGGCACCATTAATGCTGAAAGGTACATACAGGTTTTGGAGCAACATATGTTGCCATCCAAGCAACGTTATCATGGACGCCCCTGCTTATTTTCAGCAAGACAATGCCAAGCCACATTCTGCATGTGGTAAAACAGCGTAGCTTTGTAGTAAAAGAGTGCGGGTACTAGACTGGCCTGCCTGTAGTCCAGACCTTTCTCCCATTGAGAATGTGTGGCGCATTATGAAGCCTAAAATACCACAACAGAGACCCCGGACTGTTGAACAACTTAAGCTGTACATCAAGCAAGAATGGGAAAGAATTTCACTTCAAAAATTGGTCTCTTCCTTTTTTGCAATGTGTTGCTGCCATTAAATTCTAAGTTAATGATTATTTGCAAAAAAAAAAAAAAAAGGTTTCTCAGTGTGAACATTAAATATCTTGTCTTTGCAGTCTATTTAATTGAATATAAGTTGAAAAGGATTTGCAAATCATTGTATTCTCTTTTTATTTACCATTTACACAACGTGACAACTTCCCTGGTTTTGGGTTTTATACATTAGAGCTGCGTTTTTGGACACAAGCTACCTCCAGATTAGTTGTCATAAACATATATACAGAGGAAGACTTGTGCACAATTAAGGAACGCTTTCAAGCATTACGTTCCCGTGGTCAAGTTATTGGGCTCTTAGATTCAGTCGCCAAATTGTTGTTGTTTTTCCCCCAAATTGAAATCTCAGGTTGGCTCACGGACACTTAATTAGTCACGCCTGCTTGTGGGACTTGCACAATTAAGAGTGTGCTCACTATACTCCTCTTCCTTGGCGTACAGTGTGAGCACACCCCAGCTGTTTAGGTGACCACCACCATTTTTGTGGCATTTTTGTCACAGAAAAAGTATCTTAAAGTACACAATTTTAGAACAATTTGACTTTTACTGACCTAATTCTCCTCTCTGCATCGATGCTTGAGACCAGGGGTGCCCAAAGTGGGGGCCACGAGTCCCAAATTTTAATACATATATTAATACGGACCTCTTTTATGCTAATAGGTGGCTAACTATTCGTCATCTATTCAGAAATGCCCCTGCCCATACAAATATCTGTGTGTAGGGCCCACATAATGTAATTAGACAAAGACACAGCTCGTCATTGGCTTGCGACACATCCCACAGACAAAAGAAACAGTTGTGATTAGAAAACAAACAACCCAAAAAAAAAAAAAGGTGAAACGGAACCAGCCCAAGTTCCCCCCAAAAATGGGACCTGAAAACCAAAATGGCCATCGACATGTGCGTCTTCTTCACGGGGTTTGACAAACATATGTGCACATTTCTTGCAAGATATGGTAAGATTGAGTGTTTAATAAATGACAATACTTACATAAACAATTGATTAAACTACATTGTATTGGTTTTTGTTACAAATGTTCCAAAGACAACAAATGCTGACCAGGGTGACAGGATTTTCTTTATTCTGCTGAGGCAATGTCCTCTAGGGGGAGCTGAGGGCGACCGATTATCTTCTCCGCTGTCCTGGTCGCCCTTTGCAGGGCCTGGTTTTTGTCACGTTTCGGTGTATGTATGGACCCCACTTGTAGAGACGGCATGCAAGTGCAGAAAAGAAGCCCTCCTAACTCAAAAAAAAATAAATGTGCCGCTGGGAATTGCACAAATGAAAATCCGGCATGTGAAGCCAAAAGCAAGCAACGCTCCAACGTTCAGGTACAAAACAAGATAATCCAGGCCAGAAAACCCTCCTGCTTGGCAACCAGGAACAGGTGTTCCCCGATTGCCAATCAGGGACGAGTGACAGCGCTCAGACCAGAGGACATGGGACGAAAAATAAAAGCACGGGATAGGAAATATTATACAAAATAAAAGAAGCTAATAACGGTCCTGTGGGGTCATGACAGGTTTCAGGATCTTGAATGTACAAAAAAGAAGTACAAAGTGGCCCCGGCAGCGTTTAACTTTTCTGGAGGAAAAAGTTTGGACACCCCTGGTATGTAAAATGTCAAACAATGAATGATTAAATGACATTTTACCGCAAACTTACTCCAAGCCCTTTCCTGCTCCGTCCCTAAAAAGAACACAACAGCAAATGTCCCTCCACATTGTAACTGTAAATGCATTAATGCAAATAATCTATGCTCAGGTGCCCCAATTTAGCCAGGGGGCGGCCCTCTGCTAATTAAATTGCACTTTATTGTTTAAATTTAGGCTATTTGTGTTTCACGCTTAAAACCACCAGGTTTGGCCATCAGCGCATTTCAATTTTGGTCCTTGGAGGCAAAACGTTTAGCGCTTTGAATTGACACCTTGTGCCCTTTGCGTGACCTT
>NC_084571.2:21182500-21265000 GCF_033978685.3 Nerophis lumbriciformis | reverse complement strand
CGGCTTTTACAACCGTTTAAATTTTTCCTCACACAATGTATTTTGGCTTTTCAGCTCTCTCTCCCATCCAATGTCTCTCCTGGCTTTTCAGCTCAGCACCCTCTCATGGTCTCCGACGCTGCTAATAAAGTAACAGGTGATTAGATAACTCGTTCCAGCTGAGTCATCCACTCACCTGTCTGCTGCTTCATGGCCGGCCTCCGCACACACCCCGCCCGCAGAGAACCACACCCCCCTCCACATGCCTCCACCGCCAGATTCAGGCCGGGCAGCCGTCCGGCCACGCCCACTCCTCCCCACCCCCTATAGCGGTCCGAGAGAGGAAGTCGGCCACGGCCATCTGCGCGCCCGGCCTGTGGACCACCCGGAAGTTGTAGGGCTGTAATGCCAGATACCACCGGGTGATCCGTGCGTTGGCGTCCTTCATGCGGTGGAGCCACTGGAGCGGTTTGTGGTCTGAGCAGAGACTGAAGGCACGCCCCAACAGGTAGTAGCGGAGGGCCCCGACCGCCCACCGGATGGCAAGGCACTCCCTCTCCACCGTGCTGGACCTTTCCTCCCGGTCCGAGAGTTTCCGGCTGATGTACAGCACATGGCGGTCGACGTCCCCCACCCGCTGAGACAGCACCGCCCCCAGTCCCCGGCCCGACGTGTCCGCCTGCAGACAGAAAGGGATGTCAAAATTAGGCATGTGCAGCACCGGCTCCTCGCAGAGTGCTGTTTTTACCTTCTCAAACCCCCGCTGGCACTGCTCTGTCCACTGGACCAGTTCTAGAGCACCCTTTCGGGTGAGGTCAGTCAGTGGGCCGGTCAAGTCCGCAAACCGGGGAATGAACCGCCGGTAATAGCCCGCCAGTCCCAAAAACTGCCTCACCTCTTTTTTTGTCTTGGGGGGTGGACAGGCCGCGATTGCCGCTGTTTTGTCTACCTGCGGCCACAAATGTCCCCCTCCCAAGTGGTACCCCAGATACTGTACCTCCCTCCGGCCAACCGCGCACTTCGCCGGGTTGGCAGTGAGCCCCGCCCGCCTCAGGGACTCCAGCACTGCCCCCACCAACCGCACGTGTTGTTCCCAGCTGCTACTCTGGATGATGACATCATCCAGGTAGGCAGCCGCGTAGGCAGCCGCGTATGCAGCGTGGGGCGCAGCACTCGGTCCATGAGACGCTGGAACGTGGCGGGCGCACCGTACAAGCTAAACGGAAGTGTCACAAATTGGTACAAACCGTCCGGAGTGCAAAAGACTGTTTTTTCTCGGGACTCTGGTGACAAGGGAATCTGCCAGTAGCCCTTGGTCAAATCCAGTGTCGTGAAAAATTGAGCAGTGCCTAGCCGATCCAGGAGCTCGTCGACCCGAGGCATTGGGTACGCGTCAAACCGTGATTGTTCATTCACCCTGCGGCAATCCACACAGAACCGCACAGTCCCATCCTTCTTCCCAACCAGAACAATGGGACACCACGCGCTGTGGGATTCTTCTATCACCCCCAACTCAAGCATGGTTTTTAATTCCTCCCGAACCACTTTGCGCTTGTGTTTGGGAAGCCGATATGGCCGAGACCGCACCGTAACCCCCGGGCTGGTCTCAATATGATGTCGGATGAGATCCGTGCAACCGGGCCGCGAGGAGAACACATCAGAGAAGCGCCGCTGTAACTCACTAACATCCGCCCTCTGCGCTAGTGTGAGCTGGTCATCACAGGACAGCCGAGGGGCCGGGCCAGAGCGCGGGACCTCCGGCCCCAACTCCTCCTCCTACCCCACTACTGTCACCATGGAAACAGGCTCCGCCTCTTTCCATGCCTTCAGCAGGTTCAGATGGTAGATCTGAGTGTATCCGCGTCGGTCCGAGCGCCGAACCTCATAATCGACATCACCCACTTGCCGTGCGACCTCAAAGGGTCCCTGCCACTTTGCAAGTAATTTGGAGTTTGAGGTTGGAAGCAATACAAGTACTTTTTCTCCCGGTGTGAATTTGCGTAGTTAGGTCCCCCTGTTATATGTGCGCTGCTGATGCTCTTGGGCACGGAGCAAATTCTCACGTGACAAGTGCCCCACCTTGTGGAGTTTTGCTCGCATGTCCATGACGTACTGAATTTAATTTTTGCTGGAGCTTGGACCCTCCTCCCAGCTTTCTTTAATGACGTCCAGCACTCCGCGAGGCCTCCGGCCGTACAATAACTCAAAAGGTGCAAAACCAACAGAGGCCTGGGGTACCTCCCGCATCGCAAACATTAGGGGGTCCAACCATTTATCCCCATTCTGTTTGTCCTCGTGCATAAACTTACGGATCATGGTTTTCAGCGTTTTATTTAATCTCCCCACCAGCCCACCCGTTTGCGGATGGTATACGCTGGTGCCGATCGCTTTAATTCTCAGTAACCCGTAGAGTTCCTTTATCGTGCGCGACATAAAGGACGTGCCCTGGTCAGTCAGAATCTCTTTCGGGATTCCAACTCGGGAGATGACCTGAAACAGCGCTTGCGCAACATTCTTGGCAGAGATGGAGCGCAAGGGTACTGCTTCGGGATAACGCGTTGCGTAATCCACCAGGACTAACACAAAGCGGTATCCCCGTGTGCTCGGGTGAAATGGTTCGATGAGGTCCATCCCAATTCTCTCGAACGGGACCTCCATGAGCGGTAATGGGTGCAAGGGCGCCTTTGGGGTGGCCGCTGGGTTCACCAGCTGGCAGTCCGGGCAGGCAGCGCACCAACGGCGCACGTCTGCCCGAAGGCCTGGCCAATAGAATCGGACCATGACCCGATTAAGTGTCTTATCATACCCTAAGTGGCCAGACATGGGATTAAAATGCGCCGCCTGGAAAACCATTTCCCGGCAGCGTTTTGGCACCAACAACTGGGTGTGTTCCTCCCTGGTTTGAGTGTAACGGCCCACTCTGTATAATCTATTCCGAATAATTGAAAAAGGGGGGAATACCCGCGCTTTCCCCGGGCGCACCAGCTGACCGTCAATATAATCCACCTGGTCCCAGGCCTCGCGCAAGGTTTCATCACGGGACTGCTCGAGGGGAAAGTCCTCAGTAGGTTGCCATCGGGGGGCCGGGGGGGGCCTCCCGCAAAGCCCCCACCGGTTCCCGCTCTGCAGTACCGGATGAAGCCGCGTCGCCGCTGAGAACCGCGCGGATACTCCCCTCGCCGACTGTCCGTGAACGCACCCCCACACATTGTGTCACCAAATGGTTAAATCCCGGCCAATTCGTCCCTAGAATTACGGGGTGCGTAAATTGCGCGCTTACGGCAACCTTAACCTCATGCTTTTGTTCCTTATATACAATTTCCACTGGCACCATAGGGTACTCGTGCACATCCCTATGAATACACCTAATTTTCACCCGTGTCGCCTGCCTCAACGCCTCGAGCCAAACCAGGTTTTGGTGGATCATGGACTGTTTTCAGCCCGAATCCACCATCGCCCGATATGTACCCCCTTGTACCCTGGAATGCACAAATCTGAAATATTTTATGACCCCGTGTTTTCCCCCTTGTCGTCTGTCTCTGGGTGCGTGTGAGAGCGTGTTCTTTTATGTCCGTGTGGGGAACCTGTTCGCTGGCTCCAGGTGGCTCCGGGTGGCTCAGGCTGGCGTGGTCGCCGCTGCAGAGGCTCTCCTTCCACCCCCCCATAGCGGGGCGAGTCGCCGGCAAGGTGCTGGGGTGGGTCCCTCTGCCGTCTTGGTGGCCGTCTCCCGCTGTACCGCCAGGTGTTCCTCCGCCAGTTTCACCGCAGATTTGACGTCTGGTGGGCTGTGGTAACGAACCCACGCGGATGTCCTGGTCGGGATGGCCTCCACGAATTGCTCCAGAACGATGGCCTCCAGCATTTTTGGATCCAGCCTGTTGGGCTGGAGCCAACGCGTTGCTGCGTCTCGTAGCTGGAACGCCAGCACGAAGGGACGGTCCCCTGGCCCCAACATCATGGCCCGGAACTTCCGGCGATGGTCTTCGGGGCTTCTGCCGACCCGGTCCAGTATGGCGCAGCGCAAGTTTGCATACTGCATGCGGGCGGTCGCTGGGAGACTCAACGCCGCCCACTGCGCCTCCCCCACCAGGAGCGGCAGCAGCTTCGCGCCCCATTCCTCCTCCGGCCACCTGCACGATGTCGCCGTGGCCTCGAAGACATCGAGGAATGTCTGTGGGTCCCCCCCCTCCACCATGGAGGACATTCCTCCCGCCGCCTCTGCTCTGTCCATTAGTGCCTGCAGCACCTGTGTCTGCTGCCGGTTTGCCATTGACACCTCGGCCAGTACTTGGCCCAGCGCCTCCAGCGGGGATGTTGTCGACATTTCTGTGGTCCGCCTTGTTGGGTGCCACTGTGAAGATGTCTCTGGCTCGGGTTCTTCTTGGACCACCAGAAAAGGCACAACACTCTCAGATGCAGCTTTTACAATCGTTTTAATTTTTCCTCACACAATGTCTTTTGGCTTTTCAGCTCTCTCTCCCATCCAATGTCTCTCCTGGCTTTTCAGCTCTCTCGCTCATGTGTCCTTGCTTCCTTGCTTTCCAGCTCAGCCTCCTCTCATGGTCTCCGACGCTGCTAATAAAGGAACAGGTGATTAGATAACTCATTCCAGCTGAGTCATCCACTCACCTGTCTGCTGCTTCATGGCCAGCCTCCGCACACACCCCGCCCGCAGGGAACGCGTGAACCACGCCCCCCTCCACACATGGTCTTTCCTTTTAACCATACTCAGTAAACGTTTGGGAACTGAAGAGACACATTTTTGAAGCTTTTCAGGTGGAATTATTTCCCATTCTTGCTTGATGTACAGCTTAAGTTGTTCAGCAGTCCGGGGTCTTCGTTGTGGTATTTTAGGCTTCAGGTCTGGACTACAGGCAGGCCAGTCTAGTACCCACACTCTTTTACTACGAAGCCACGCTGTTGTAACACGTGGCTTGGCATTGTCCTGCTGAAATTAGCAGGGGCGTCCATGATAACGTTGCTTGGATGGCAACATATGTTGCTCCAAAACCTGTATGTACCTTTCAGCATTAATGGTGCCTTCACAGATGTGTAAGTTACCCATGCCTTGGGCACTAATACACCTCCATACTAGTGATGTCCGGTACCAAAATAATTTCGATACTTTTTGGTACTTTTTGATACTTTTCTAACTGAAGGGCACCACAAAAAATTGCATTTTTGACTTTATTTGAACAACAAATCTTAGGTTACATATGTTTATTATTGCAGGTTTGTCATTTAATAAAATAGTGAAAATACTAGACAACTTGTCTTTTAGTAGTAAGTAAACAAACAAAGACTCCTAATTAGTCTGCTGACGTATGCAGCAACATATTGTGTCATTTATCTACCTATTATTTTGTCAACATTAAGGAAAAGTGGTAGAAAATTAGTTGAATTATTAATCTACTTGTTCATTTACTGTTAATATCTGTTTACTTTCTCTTTCAACATGTTATATCTACACTTTTTTTTAATGTAATAATCACTTATCCTTCTGTTGTTTGATACTTTACATTAGTTTTGGATGATACCAAGGATTTGGGTATCAATTCGATACCAAGTAGTTACAGGATCATACATTGGTCATATTCAAAGTCTTCTTATGTCCAGAGGTGGGTAGAGTAGCCAGAAATTGTACTCAAGTAAGAGTACTGTTACTTTAGAGATTTATTACTCAAGTAAAAGTAATGAGTAGTCATCCAAATATTTACTTGAGTAAAAGTAAAAAGTATGTTGTGAAAAAACTACTCAAGTACTGAGTAACTGATGAGTAACATACACACACATATCATATATATATATATACATATATATATATATATATATATATATATATATATATATATATATATATATATATATATATATATATATACATATATATATATATATATACATATATACACATACATTGATATATACAGTATATCATGTATATTTATTTATTTTGCCGTTTTTGTTTACATGTTAATGGTGTTTTAATGAATATACATGCATGTTTAACACATATAGATTCCTTTCTTTCATGTTGACAAGAATATAAGTTGGTGTATTACCTGATTCTGATGACTTGCATTGATTGTAATCAGACAGCAGTGCTTAACGTCCACGTTTTCAAATGCAGGAGAAAAAAAGTTCCTCCTTTCTGTCTAATACCACATGAAAGTGGTTGGTTTTTGGTATCTTATTTGTCCAGCTTCCATATTCGTTTTCACACACTTTACAAGAAATACATTGGCGGCAAATTCCGTAGCTTGCTAGCTTGTTTGCGCTGGCTTTCGGAGACTCTTATTTTGAAAGCGCAGTCGCGATGGAGCGGCACTTTTATTGTGAAGACAGGAACTGTGCAGTCAGTCTTTAGGCTTGTGACGGGATGTACGTTTGAAATAAAAAAGTGTCTTTTTTCCTTTACACTTTTGATCGATTGATTGAAACTTGTATTAGTAGATTGCACAGTACAGTACATATTCCGTACAATTGACCACTAAATGGTAACACCCCAATAAGTTTTTCAACTTGTTTAAGTCAGGTCATGTGACCGCCTGGCTCTGTTTGATTGGTCCAACGTCACCAGTGACTGCATCTGATTGGTGGAACGGAGTCAAACGTCACTAGTGACTGCATTTTATTGGTGGAACGGAGTGAAACGTCACCAGTAACGCAGGCACTTTGAAGGTCTGTCTGACAGACCAAAACAAACAAAGCGTGCATTAACAGATCGATAAAAATTAGTAGCGAGTAGCGAGCTGAATGTAGATAAAAGTAGCGGAGTAAAAGTAGCGTTTCTTCTCTATAAATATACTCAAGTAAAAGTAAAAGTAAGTTGCATTAAAACTACTCTTAGAAGTACAATTTATCCCAAAAGTTACTCAAGTAGATGTAACGGAGTAAATGTATCGCGTTACTACCCACCTCTGCTTATGTCCAGGGACTTATTTCCTGACTTTGTAAACATAATGTAAATTAAAGAAAAATGAAAGGTGTTGTGATGCCAAAAAATATCGATGTAATCATAGTATTATCGACTAGATACGCTCCTGTACTTGATATTATTACAGTGGATTTTAGGTGTAGATCCACCCATGGCGGTTTTTTTTACATTTTGACACCAGTGAGCTATTGTATCCTCCTAGGGTGTGTAGTGAAGCATGTTTAGCTATTCCTCGTCCTCCAGTGATAATGTAATTTGTAAGAAACATACTTTGTTTGTCGCCATGGAGACAAGGATTAGTGATTTAGAAGTAGCTAAAACACTGCCGATGGCGGATGGATGTTAGCTGCTAGCTAGCTAGCCATGTCTTAAAGCACCTCTTCCTGAGGGTGTTTCAGTGTTAAAACTTCACCTTTATCTTTACTTTTTACACCAAAATGCGTCCATTCTCCCTTTTCTGTCTACACACTGTGTCTGCTTGTAAGTACTCTGTGTGTGCGCGCTGCCGAACATGCTCCTCTGCTCGTAAAACCAGAAATGTCATGACGTAACGACGACGGGGGGGGTGGTGGACCGGAACTTTTTTGAAGCGGTATAGTACCGAATATTATTCATTAGTATCGCTGTACTATACTAGTACCGGAATACCGTACAACCTTACCCCATACCATCACAGATGCTGGCTTTTCAACTTTGCGCCTATAACAGTCTAGATGGTTCTTTTCCTCTTTGGTCTGGAGGGCACAACGTCCACAGTTTCCAAAAACAATTTGAAATGTGGACTCGTCAGACCACAGAACACTTTTCCTCTTTGCATCAGTCCATCTTAGATGAGCTTGGCCCCAGCGAAGCCGGCGGCGTTTCTGGGTGTTTTTGATAAATGGCTTTGGCGTTGCATAGTAGAGTTTTAACTTGCACTTACAGATGTAGCGACCAACTGTAGTTACTGAGAGTGGTTTTCTGAAGTGTTCCTGAGCCCATGTGATGATATCCTTTACACACTGATTTTACGGTACTGCTTTTTGATGCAGTACCACCTGAGGGATCGAAGCTCATGGGCATTCAATGTTGTTTTTTGGCGATTTCTCCAGATTCTCTGAACCTTTTGATGATATTACGGACCGTAGATGGTGAAATCCCTAAATTTCTTACAATAGCTTGTTAAGAAATGTTGTGCTCAAACTGTTGGACAATTTGCTCACGCATTTGTTGACAAAGTGGTGACCCTCGCCCCATCCTTGTTTGTGAATGACTGAGCATTTCATGGAAGCTGCTTGTCTACCCAATCATGGCACCCACCTGTTCCCAAATAGCCTGTTCACTTATGGGATGTTCCAAATAACTGTTTGATGAGCATTCCTCAACAGGCATCAAATTCCAAATGAGGTAATATTTGCAATAAATAACAAAGTATAACAGTTCAAATGTTAAATATCTTGTCTTTGTAGTCTATTCAATCAAATATAAGTTGAAAAGGATTTGCAAATCATTGTATTCTGTTTTGGCCCTGCGATGAGGTGGCGACTTGTCCAGGGTGTACACCGCCTTCCGCCCGAATGCAGCTGAGATAGGCTCCAGCACCCCCTGTGACCTCAAAAAGGACAAGCGGTAGAAAATGGATGGATGGATGTATTCTGTTTTTATTTACCATTTACACAACGTGACAACTTCACTGGTTTTGGGTTTTGTACATACATGCTGTAGGTACTGTATGTATGTAATGTATACATGCAATAGTTACAGTATTTTGCTTTTTGCAAGCATTATATCGCCATATAATTTTTTGATTTCAATGAACGCTACTGTCAACAACAACATAGAGAACACTTTTTAAAGGCCTACTGAAACCCACTACTACCGACCACGCAGTCTGATAGTTTATACATCAATAATGAAATCTTAACATTGCAACACATGCTAATACGGCCGGGTTAGCTTACTAAAGTGCAATTTTAAATTTCGCGCGACATATCCTTCTGAAAACGTCTCGGTATGATGATGTCAGCGCGTGACGTCGCGGATTGTAGAGGACATTTTGGGACAGCATGATGGCCAGCTATTAAGTCGTCTGTTTTCATCGCAAAATTCCACAGTATTCTGGACATCTGTGTTGGTGAATCTTTTGCAATTTGTTCAATGAACAATGGAGACAGCAAAGAAGAACGCTGTAGGTGGGAAGCGGTGTATTGCGGCCGACTTCAGCAACACAAACACGGCCGGTGTTTCATTGTTTCCATTCCCGAAAGATGACAGTCAATCTTTACCATTGGCCTGTGGAGAACTGGGACAACAGAGACTCCTACCAGGAGGACTTTGAGTTGGATACGCAGACGCAGTACCGTGAGTACGCTTCCAAACATTTGATCGCTTGCCCGTACGTGCGTGCCGCTATGTGCATGTCACGTACGTAACTTTGAGGACTTTGGGGAAATATGTGCTGTATGAACTTTGGGGAGGTGAACAATACTTTGGGCTGTGGGATTGAGTGTGTTGTGCAGGTGTTTGAGTTGTATTGGCGGGTTATATGGACGGGAGGGGGAGGTGTTTGTTATGCGGGATTAATTTGTGGCATATTAAATATAAGCCTGGTTGTGTTGTGGCTAATAGAGTATGTATATGTCTTGTGTTTATTTACTGTTTTAGTCATTCCCAGCTTAATATCAGGTCCCACCCGCCTCTCACAGCATCTTCCCTATCTGAATCGCTCCCACTGCCCTCCAGTCCTTCACTCTCACTTTCTTCATCCACACATCTTTCATCCTCGCTCAAATTAATGGGGAATACGTCGCTTTCTCGGTCCGAATCGCTCTCGCTGCTGGTGGCCATGATTGTAAACAATGTACGGATGTGAGGAGCTCCACAACCTGTGACGTCACGCTACTCGTCTGCTACTTCCGGTACAGGCAAGGCTTTTTTATCAGTGACCGAAAGTTGCGAACTTTATCGTCGATGTTCTCTACTAAATCCTTTCAGCAAAAATACGGCAATATCGCGAAATGATCAAGTATGACACATAGAATGGACCTGCTATCTCCGTTTAAATAAGAAAACCGCATTTCAGTAGGCCTTTAAGTTTGCTACCTCTCATGGCAGACCTTGGAATGTTGTCATGTAGCACTATTGCTAAACGTATCAAATAATAATAATAATAATAATAATGATAATGGATTAGATTTTATATCGCTCTTTTCTATTTTTAGATACTCAAAGCGCTCACAGAGAAGTGGGAACCCATAATTCATTTACACCTTGTGGTGGTAAGCTACTTTCGTAGCCACAGCTGCCCTGGGGTAGACTGACGGAAGCGAGGCTGCCAGTTTGCGCCTACGGTCCCTCCGACCACCACCTACCATTCATTCATCATTCATTCACCAGTGTGAGCGTCACCGTGGGCAAGGGTGAAGTGTCCTGCCCAAGGAAACAACGGCAGCGATTTGGATGTCAAGAGGCAGGGAGCGAACCTGCAACCTTCAGGTTTCTGGCACGGCCGCTCTACCCACTACTCCATTCCGCCCCCTAAAATAAGAACATGAAACAGTGATTTACGATGTCCACTCTCACTGATGGGATTATTGTATGTTTCAGCAGTTGTTTTCCTCCTTGAGCTTCTAAATTTAGAATAATCCTCACTTGTCAGATGAAAAAAAAATTGCTTCAAAGCGATGTTGCGATGGTCTTATCATGCGTTCCATTTTTTAAGGACCAAGTAGATCATCAAACATGACAACATGACAAAATTATAGGCGGCTAATCTGTTAGGTGCAGTTAGAATACAAGACAAGCAACAAAGAACATGTTAAAAACAAATGCATAAATACCAGTAAGAGCGGCAGTGATAAACAGTGTGCTATTTGAACGGATCCAATAGTCCAATGACCCATAGGTAAAAACTGTTTTTAACTCACTTTGTTCTGCTCTTCCCTGATGGCAGCAGGTTGAACAAATGTTGACCAGGGTGAGAGGTGTCTGCCAGGATTTTCTTAATTCTGCTGAGGCAGTGAGAGCGAGCAATGTCCTCTTGGGGGAGCTGAGGGCGACCGATTATCTTTTCCGCTGTCCTGGTCACCGTTTGCAGGGCCTTCCTTTCTGCAGCAGAGCAGGTCTATCAACGCACTGTTAAGGTCTTGTGTGGATTTTCGAATCTGAACAATTTTTATGCTACCATAATTTCCGCTGTATAAGCCACTGGCTTTTTCTCGGACTTTGAACCCTGCAATTTACACAATTATTGGCCTATTTTATGAATTTTGTTGCGGGTTCACAAGCCAATAAAGTTAGCCTCATCACATCAGACCAATACAATTGCCAAACGGATTAAGGTGGACCAATGAAATGGTTCCCATTAAATCAGACTACTAAACCACGTTCAAACTTGATAGCACACGCAAATCTGATCTACTAAACTTGTGCACAGAGGATTGTGCCTCTTAAATGAGACCAATTAGGAGCGCAATTAGCGTGTCTGGTTTCATGAACGCGCAGAATATACAGTATGCTGATCATCAGAAAGGCCCACAACTCTTGGAGAAGGAGATGCAAATATAATTATTCAGCACGCGCAATGAGATTTATCAAGGGCGATCACTGTTCTGCGGGCACTATTTTGTGTCTTTATTTAGCACTTCTGTAAAGTATCCTCTGGCCATCTCGACTGTGACTTAACGTCTCCGAGGGACCACTCTGACATTGTCTAAAGCTGTAAATCTTTGGGCACCACATGATTCGATCCGATTCTTGGGGGTAATGATTCGGTACAGAATCGATTCTTGATTCAAAACGATTCTCGGTTCAAAATCAATACTTTTTTAATAACATTGGATTATATGATGAACTACATTCCTCCATAAAATAAACAGCTCTGATCAATTTCTATATTACTTAAAAAAAGTGGTTTAGTTTAAAAAAAAAAAATCCAAACATTTAATAAAGTAAAATACAAATAAAGCAACAGGAGAAGTATCTAACACTTCTCGTTTCTAAAGTAAATCCGTACAGCAGATATGGATAATCTACATCAACAAAGAGCATTGCCTATTAAAAAAAAATATACATCCTTTTTTTTTTTATTATTATTATTTTTTATTTTTTTTAATTGATTAAGAATCGTTCCAAATAAGAATCATGATTAATTCAAAAATCAATTTTTATTTGACACCCTAATAATGTGTCATGTCTGTGTGATCATGTTTTGTTTTAGTCATGTTCGGTTTTGATTTTGTACTTTTTGTGCACTTTTGTTTTGTTTTGTCACCATAGCAACCCATTAGTTTTCACCTGTCACGTCACGCACCTGTTTCACGTTTTGAGTCACGCACCTGTTTTCGTTAATCATGTCGGTAGTATTTAAGTTCATTGTTTCAGTTTGTCGTTCTGGCGAAATCCCGGATTCATACCCCTGTCACACTTTTACCTCTGCGCACTTCATAGTCCATGCCAAGTAAGTTTTTTGTTTGTTAATGCCACAGTTAGTGTTTTTGTTTAATTGTTCACAGTTTTTTGCTCTCGTGCAAGTCTTTTTGTTTCGTTAGTCAAGTTTGTACATCCGCCTTGAGCGCGCTTTTTGTTCCTTTGAGTGTTATAAATAAATATGTATTTACCTTCACGCCATGACCAGTCCAGCTTTACTTGCATCTCGGGAAAACAAACACACCATAGTCCACGTCTTGACAGATTTCGCCAGCTAAATAGTTTTTCCGCGAGAAATTTGGACAGTTTGGACGAGGCAACGTGGGAGGTCCTCTGCGCCATGGAAGCCGAGACGCTTCGCTATTCCCCCATGGAGCGCAAGGATCTCATTTGGGGTCCTGGCGGCAAACTGGTGCCGATGAGCTCCGTGTGCCATGACGACGCTAACGCGTCTCCCCAGCCACGGAAGCGCCGCCAAAGGAGAGGGACGTCAGGAAGAACTTCCGCGAGCCGGCAGGACACGCCGCTCCCACAAGCCCCGCCCCCTCCGGGCGGAAGCAAGCAGCAGTCTGCCCGGCTTCCCCAGGATGACATCACAGACCAGGATTTTTTTTTCAATACTTTTTCTTTTGATCACCCGCCTCCAAACAAAGACTCTAATCCCATGACCATGATAAAGCACTACCAAAACATGATTTTAAACATTAGAGCTAATTAATCCCAGCCACCCAAATTTCATGCCCCGCCCCCCAGGACTCAAGTCACGCCCAAGTCACACAAACATTTTTTTTCACCCACAAAATCACAGGTAGAAAATAGACATTTTGGACAATTTAAAGGCGAAGTCAGGGAGCGCGTCTGGTATCCGCCCCTTGAGGGGGAGGGCTAGGGCTGGGAATTGTTCAGGTGGGGTGGCTCAGCATCACCATGCCAAGCCACAGCCTCCAGCACGGCCGCCACCACCAGTCTTTCGACCTGCCAAGCCACAGCCTCCAGCACGGCCACCACCACCGGTCTTTCGGCATGCCAAGCCACAACCCCCAGCTAGGCCACCTCCACCTGCACCAAAGCTAGCGCCAGTAGCTTCACCACGCCAAGACCCACCACGCCAAGACCCACCACGCCAAGCTCCGGTACCAGCTCCACGACGCCAAGCTCCAGTGCCGCCAGTCGCAGCTCGATGCCAAGTGCCGCCAGTCGCAGTTCGACGCCAAGTGCCGCCAGTCGCAGTTCGACGTCAAGTGCCGCCAGTCGCAGCTCGACGTCAAGTGCCGCCAGTCGCAGCTCCACGTCAAGTGCCGCCAGTCGCAGCTCCACGTCAAGTGCCGCCAGTCGCAGCCCCACGTCAAGTGCCACCAGTCGCAGCCCCACATCAAGTGCCGCCAGTCGCAGCCCCACGTCAAGTGCCGCCAGTCGCAGCCCCACGTCAAGTGCCGCCAGTCGCAGCCCCACGTCAAGTGCCGCCAGTCCAAGACCAACACCCGCCATGCCAAGACCAAGACCAAGACCCGCCATGCCAAGACCAAGACCGACGCCTAGACCAAGACCAAGACCCACACCTAGACCAAGACCAAGACCCACGCCTAGACCAAGACCAAGACCCACGCCAAGACCAAGACCCACGCCGAGCTTCGACGCCTGACGCGCCATGCCGAGCTTCGCCGCCTGACGCGCCACGCCGAGCTTCGCCGCCTGACGCGCCACGCCGAGCTTCTACGCCTGCCAGGATGACGACGCGCCTGCCTCCTCGTCAGCCACGGATATGGCCGCTACCTGGTCGCCCGCCACGCCAAGTGCGCCCTCCTCCCAGTCGGCCACGGATGTGGCCCGTCCCGGGTCGCCCACCTCGCCTGCTGCAGCGGGGTTCCACTCGCCGCCGCCACATGACTATGCCTCGGTGGATTCGGGGCCACTTGGGCTGGCGACCCACCGCCATGTCCCCCTCCCGCCCTCCCATGACTCTTGTTAATTTTTTTGGGACATCTGGGATCTGTCCGTAAGGGGGGATTCTGTCATGTCTGTGTGATCATGTTTTGTTTTAGTCATGTTCGGTTTTGTTTTTGGACTTTTTGTGCACTTTTGTTTTGTTTTGTCACCATAGCAACCCATTAGTTTTCACCTGTCACGTCACGCACCTGTTTCACGTTTTGAGTCACGCACCTGTTTTCGTTAATCATGTCGGTAGTATTTAAGTTCATTGTTTTCAGTTCGTCGTTCTGGCGAAATCCCGGATTCATACCCCTGTCACACTTTTACCTCTGCGCACTTCATAGTCCATGCCAAGTAAGTTTTTTGTTTAATAATGCCACAGTTAGTGTTTTTGTTTAATTGTTCACAGTTTTTTGCCCTCGTGCAAGTCTTTTTGTTTCATTAGTCAAGTTTGTACATCCGCTTTGAGCGCGCTTTTTGTTCCTTTGAGTGTTATAAATAAATATAAATAAATATGTATTTACCTTCACGCCATGACCAGTCCAGCTTTACTTGCATCTCGGGAAAACAACTACTTAAGGGACTCGTTAAAAAACAAATTCCATTGATGCGTTTTTGTGTCGGCTGGTGTTTGTTTTTTTATAATGTTGCTGGTTTTTTTCATTTAGGAAATATATTATTCTAATACATCTCCTATATTACAAAAAAAACATTTAACAATCATTTTATTTCGTTTGGATCCAGTGGCGGGTCGTGTGTTTCCCACCTAGGCCTTCAGTGATGTTCGACTTCAATACATACCCCTTCAAAATACCATCGTTTATGTCCCCACATGACCATTGCTGGATAAATACTGCACAGAAACATTTGTGCACTACTGCGTATTGAACTACCTCAACAGTGTGCACAACAGGCTAGATTTCGGCACATTTAAAAATTAATAAACCAGCATCAGCATTTAAAACGTATCTCATGTGGTACTGTCAAAATTAAAATGATTGTAGAAAACATATTTAACGAGGAAAAATAAATAAATAAATATTTGAACTCACGTTTTGCTTCTTTGTGAGAAACCAATGATTGCTCTGCTGTCCGGGTATGGCCTCGGTGCCACTTCCTCGCAAACTAAAACTTGTGATTGGATACTCACTTGGGAATGACAAGTGAAAATCCGATCCCAGTCATATTTAACGTAAGGCTACCTGGATGGAGCTACTGTCAACAACTTGTCCTCTGATTGGCTATCGCAACTGTCTATCAACGAGCATAATTCACACAGCGCTGGCAACAAGCTGGCTGAATTCTGATTGGACAAAAGCTCTAACGTAAAAACGAGCAACACTGGAGCCTAATAAGGCATGAAGAGAATAAGATGAATACTTTACGGAAAGTAGATTAAAATGAACTTTTATTCATCTATGACCATGATTTATGTTAGGCCAGCAGAGAATGCCTTGCTGGCCCTGACAGGACACCAAAGTTTGCATCATTCCAGACACATGAATGTGCGCACTTGTGTTGTCTAATAATAACATTCTCATCTTAATCATGGTTGCGGAAACACAAGTCGTGATTGCAGGAGCAAAATACTAACTCACCACTTATCTGCCTTGAATAAACTTATGTATGGATGAAGTGGAGCGAAAAAAGAGGAGGTGGACATATCGAAGACATCTCCTCTAATGAGCCAGCTGATAGAAGGCTGACATTTATTTTTGAAAACCGATGATTGGCTTTGTCACATTTATTTGTTAAAGCACAACTGAAGCAAGACACAGCTCTATGGGCCTGATCTACTAAACTTGTGAGCAGAGGATTGCGAGCAAAATACACAGTATATGCTGATGATAAGAACACCCACAAAACTGGGAGGAGGAATAATAATATAATTATTCAGATATAGTATATAGAATAGTATCGCAGTAATAATGAATCAAAAACGGTACAATACTCTGTTTGAAAAGTGCCGGCCCCATTTTTGTCACGTCGTGACATTGCTGGTTTTACGAGCAGAGGAGCATGGTTGGCAGCGCACACACACAGGGTACTTACAAGCAGACACAGCGTGTAGACAGAAAAGGGAGAATGGACGCGTTTTGGTGTAAAAAGTAAAGATAAAGGTGAAGTTATAACACTGAAACGGCGTCAGAAAGAGGTGTTTTAACACATGGCTAGCTAGCTAACAGCTAAAATCCATCCGCCGTCTGTAGTGTTGTAGCTACTTCTAAATCACTAATCCTGGCCTCCATGGCGACAAATAAAGTATGTTTCTTACATGTAGCATTATCACTGCAGGACGAGGAATAGCTAAACATGCTTCACTACACAACCTAGGAGGATACAATAGTTCACCGGCATCACAATGTAAACAAATGCCATGGGTGGATCTACACCTGATGTCCACTATAATGTTATCAAGTACAATAGTGTACAAACCCCGTTTCCATATGAGTTGGGAAATTGTGTTAGATGTAAATATAAACGGAATACAATGATTTGCAAATCACGTTCAACCCATATTCAGTTGAATATGCTACAAAGACGACATATTTGATGTTCAAACTGATAAACTTTTTTTTTTTTTTGCAAATTATCATTAACTTTAGAATTTGATGCCAGCAACACGTGACAAAGAAGTTGGGAAAGGTAGCAATAAATACTGATAAAGTTGAGGAATGCTCATCAAACACTTATTTGGAACATCCCACAGGTGAACAGGCAAACTGGGAACAGGTGGGTGCCATGATTGGGTATAAAAACAGCTTCCCAAAAAATGCTCAGTTTTCACAAGAAAGGATGGGGCGAGGTATACCCCTTTGTCCACAACTGCATGAGCAAATAGTCAAGCAGTTTAAGAACAACATTTCTCAAAGTGCAATTGCAAGAAATTTAGGGATTTCAACATCTACAGTCCATAATATCATCAAAACGTTCAGAGAATCTGGATAAATCACTCCACGTAAGTGGCATGGCCGGAAACCAACATTGAATGACTGTGACCTTCGATCCCTCAGACAGCACTGTAAAAAAAACGACATCAATCTCTAAAGGATATCACCACATGGGCTCAGGAACACTTCAGAAAACCACTGTCACTAAATACAGTCCGTCGCTACATCTGTAAGTGCAAGTTAAAGCTCTACTATGCAAAGCGAAAGCCATTTATCGACAACATCCAGAAACGCCGCCAGCTTCTCTGGGCTTGAGATCATCTAAGATGGACTCATGCAAAGTGGAAAAGTGTTCTGTGGTCTGACGAGTCCACATTTCAAATTGTTTTTGGAAATATTCGACATTGTGTCATTCGCACCATTAATGCTGAAAGGTACATACAGGTTTTGGAACAACATATGCTGCCATCTAAGCGCCGTCTTTTTCATGGACGCCCCTGCTTATTTCAGCAAGACTATGCCAAGCCACATTCAGCACGTGTTACAACAGCATGGCTTCGTAAAAAAAGAGTGCGGGTACTTTCCTGGCTCGCCTGCAGTCCAGACCTTTCTCCCATCGAAAATGTGTGGCGCATTATGAAGCGTAAAATACGACAGCGGACACCCCGGACTATTGAACGACTGAAGCTCTACATAAAATAAGAATGGAAAATAATTCTACTTTCAAAGCTACAACAATTAGTTTCCTCAGTTCCCAATCGTTTATTGAGTATTGTTAAAAGAAAAGGTGATGTAACACAGTGGTGAACATGCCTTTTCCCAACTACTTTGACACGTGTTGGAGCCATTAAATTCTAAGTTAATTATTATTTGCAAAGAAAAAATAAAGTTTATGAGTTTGAACATCAAATATCTTGTCTTTGTAGTGCATTCAATTGAATATGGGTTGAAAAGGATTTGCAAATTATTGTATTCCGTTTATATTTACATCTAACACAATTGTCCAACTCATATGGAAACGGGGTATGTATCTAGTCGATACTACTATGATTGCATCGATATTTTTTAGCATCACCAAATCTTTTTTTCCTTTAAAAAAAATTATTATTATGTTTATAAACTCAGGAAATCTGTCCCTGGACACATGAGGACTTTGAATATGACCAATATATGATACTGTAACTACTTGGTATCGGATCGATACCTAAATGTGTGGTATTATCCAAAAGTAATGTAAAGTATCAAAGAAGAGGAAAATAAGTGATTATTACATTTGAACAGAAGTGTAGCTACAACATGTTAACACAGAAAAATAACACTAAAATAACAAGTGGATTGATAATCTATTTTTACAGTTTGTCCCTCATAATGTAGACAAAATAATAGGTAGATAAATGACACAATATGTTACTGCATACGCCAGCAGACTAATTATGAGTATGTGTTTGTTTACTTACTACTAAAAGACAAGTTGTCTACTATGTTCACTATGTTATTTAAGGACTATATTGCAATAATAAACATATGTTTAATGTACCCTAAACATTTTTGTAAAATAAAGCCAATGATGAAATTTTTTTGTGGTCCCCTTTATTTAGAAAAGTATCGAAAAGTACCGAAATACATTTTGGTACCCGTACCAAAATCTCTGTATCAAAACAACCCTAGTACATACATTTTCATAGTGTGCACACGCTGTTTAGCACGTGGTATTTGGATCTTAGTAGATCAGGCCCAAAATGTATGTCTTGTTTTATACAACTTGTTCCCCCCTAAAAAAAAACTTTATCTCCTAAGCCATCGAGTTTGTTTTGTTGCCGAGGGGCAGCAACCATGGAGGTCTTAGATGATTCATAACGGCGTATTGCAGAGTTCCGTGTGGCGTCAACACAGCAGGGAGATGATCAACACATGCAGGACGGCCTCCTATCTCTCCACATACCTCGTGCTATTTCACATCTTCCCTCCGAGTCACGACAAGATTTATGAGATGGTACGTCTGCAGCTCGTTTAGCTTTCTGCACACTTGTGTTGTGAGCAGACACGTTCTTTATTAACATGCCACTGTGCGCCCTGTCCTGACCCTGCCTATTAATGATCATTTGATACTTGATCGTGCGGGGAAGTCTGCAGCTCACTGCCACACTCCACAGGAGGGACCACCATGGGGTCACCTGTGGTGAACCAAGGGGCGGAGGAGGACTGAGTGCAGGATCTGTGGCATAAACCAGACAGAAGAGCAAATGACAACATCCAGCATGCAATGCAGCAACAGCATGTACATAGAGGGCAGAAATTAATTTTTAATCCTCTAAACTAGGGGTGTTCCCATCTTATATTGATATCGGGCTGATATCAGCAAAAAAAACAAGCATCGGATGATATCGTCTTGCATCTCACAAGGTTGCTCTTTTCTTCTATTTTAGTCACGTACAAAAGGTAAACCTGGTTGGCAACTAAGAGCTCGCAGCTACACTACAGATAAACACACAAGAGCACACAAGCTAGACATTCTTGATAATAATTGAACAATGTTGCAGTAGGGTTGTACAGTATACCGGTACTAGTATAGTTCGCCGTACTAATGAATACAAAACGGTGCTATACTCTGTTTGAAAAGTACCGGTTCCCCATTATTATTATTATTAACGGGCATGACGGCGCGTCGTCACGTCGTGACATTGCTGGTTTTACGAGCAGAGGAGCATGTTCGGCAGCGCACACACACAGAGTACTTACAAGCAGACACAGTGTGTAGACAGAAAAGGGAGAACGGACGCATTTTGGTGTAAAAAGTAAAGATAAAGGTGAAGTTATAACACTGAAACACCCTCAGGAAGAGGTGCTTTAAGACATGGCTAGCTAGCTAGCGGCTAACGTCCATCCGCAGTCGGCAGTGTTTTAGCTACTTCTAAATCACTAATCCTGGTCTCCATGGCGACAAATAAAGTATGTTTCTTACAAGTACATTATCACTGGAGGACAAGGAATAGCTAAACATGCTTCACTATACACCCTTGGAGGATACAATAGCTCACCCCTAACTAAAGATAGCGTTCCTGAATGTAAACAAACGCCATGGGTGGATCTACAACTGACATCCACTGTAATGACACCAAGTATAATAGTGTATCTAGTCGATACTACTAAGATTACATCAATATTTTTTTATCATTACAAAATCTTTTTTCCTTTTTCTAAAATTCATATTATGTTTATAAAGTCAGGAAATACATCCCTGGACACATGAGGACTTTGAATATGACCAATGTATGATCCTGTAACTACTTGACATCAGATTGATACCTAAATGTGTGGTATCATCCAAAACTAATGTAAAGTATCAAAGAAGAGAAGAATAAGTGATTATTACATTTTAACAGAAGTGTAGATAGAACATGTTAAAACAGAAAATAAGCAGATATTAACAGTAAAGGAACAAGTAGATTAATAATACATGTTAACAGTTTGTCCCTCCCTAATGTAAACAAAATAATAGGTAGATAAATGACACAATATGTTACTGCATACATCAGCAGACTAATTAGGAGTCTTTGTTTGTTTACTTACTACTAAAAGACAAGTTGTCTAGTATGTTCACTATTTTATTTAAGGACTAAATTGCAATAATAAACATATGTTTAACGTACCGTAACATTTTTGTTAAAATAAAGCCATTTTTTTGTGGTCCCCTTTATTTAGAAAAGTATCAAAAAGTATCGAAATTAATTTTGGTACCGGTACCAAAATATTGGTATCAGGACAACCCTATGTTGCAGTCTAAAACAGCGCATTTCTTAATACAAACAAGTATCTAATAATCGTAGTTGCGTATTACTTATACATACAAAGTCGCCAAGTCAGGATCGTATTTGAAAGTATCAAGTAACAAACGTGTCCGCATCATTCAATTTACTGCATCACAAGCTTAATTTAATGGATTATTGTGACTACTAGGTGTAAAAAAATAAATAAAAAATTGTTGCTTCTCCACTTTGACTTAAAGACAGCGCAAGTCCATTTCAGATGGGTGATAAATAATAGGTTAGTGTTTTTCATACCTACAATCACTTTCTGTTTGACTCATTTAATTTGATCAAGCCTTCATTAACATTCCACACTACAAAATAATAAAAAGTATTTGCTATACTTAGCGGTATAGCTCGGTTGGTAGAGTGGCCGTGCCAGCAACTTGAGGGTTCCAGGTTCGATCCCCACTTCTGCCATCCTAGTCACTGCTGTTTTGTCCTTGGGCAAGACACTTCACCCACCTGATCCCAGTGCCACCCACACTGGTTTAAATGTACCTTAGATATTGGGTTTCACTATGTAAAGCGCTTTGAGTCACTAGAAAAAAAGCGCTATATAAATATAACTCACTTCACTTCACTGCTATGATTTGTGGTAATGTTTTTATCTAATTAATATCGGTTTGGGCCAATACTCAAAGCTCCATTATTGGTATTGTATCGGAAGTGAAAATGTTGTAATCTAACATTGCAATGCATACCAGTAAAGTAATGTACATAGATACATTATGGTATGTGAAAAGATTGTACTTCATGGTTCCGGTGAATTGTCAAAGGGAGACTTTAATTTTAAATACCTGAAATTTTAGGTCTTAAAAAGGTTAAAAACTTGACTTTGTAATACATTATTTTATAATAATAATAATGTTGTGTAGTGTATGGCATCAACCACTTAAAGGGGCTGTTTGCAACTTGCTCAAAAAATCATGTTGTTTTAAACCAAAAATATAGACTTAGACTTAGACTTAGACTTTCTTTTTATTGTCTTTCAAATTTGAACTTTACAGCACAGATAAGAACAAAATTTTGTTACATAAGCTCATGGTAGTGCAGGAAAAAAAAGAAATAAGGTTCATATATAAATAAATAAATATATATAAATAATATATAAATATATATATAAAATAAATAAATATATATATATACATAAATAAATAAATAAATAAATAAATAAATAAATAAATAAATAAATAAATAAATAAATGGATTACTGTACAGATAAATTTATTGCACTTTTTCACATGCGTCCACGTTAATAGATGTATGTTATATTGCCTTTTTTATTCCAGCGAGTTAATCCATTTTGGGGGGAGTTGAGGGGATAATTTAATTATGATGCGTTCAAGAGTCTTACGGCCTGAGGGAAGACGCTGTTACAGAACCTGGAGGTTCTGCTTGGGACGCTGCGGAATCTCTTTCTAGAGTCCAGCAGTGAAAACAGTCCTTGGTGGGGGTGGGAGGAGTCTTTGCAGATTTTCTGAGCCCTGGTCAGGCAGCGGCTTTTTGCGATCTCCTGGATAGGAGGAAGAGAAGTCCTGATACCAGGAACAGCTTGTGTTACCACGAGTGGTTTAACACAATATGTAAATTTTTTATTTTTTTCAATTACTAATTGTATTGCTTGTCTGACTAAGAAATGAGTAGTTAAGAGAAGCAACAAACAAGCTGCAGTATTGTTTTGACAATAAGCTACATTCAATGATAGCTAATGTTAGCTCGCCAAATTGCTATCATTAGCTAAGAAGCTATGCACGTGTTCAGTCAGAAGACGGCAGGATGTAAGGCTTTCAACACTTTGAAAAGTTAGCGCCCTCCAGGCATCTGTGTAAAAGGTGTGATCCTTTACGTGCAGTACCAGGAAATCTACAGTTTTCGCACTCTTGCTTTGGTTGAATGCTTTTAAAAAAAAATCCCATATTAATAATATTGTCATGACTTGTCACCTTGTTTTGGTTTTGTGTTGTACTATCCTATTTTGGTGTTTTAGTTCCTGTCTAGCGCTCCTATTTCTAGTTTTGAGTGTTGCCTTGTAGTGACTTTATTCACTGCCTCTGAGTGCTGTTTCCCCTCACCTGCTCTTGATTGGCAATCAGTGGACTCACCTGTTCCTGATCGCTAATCAAGAAGGATTATATTCCAGCTCGACCTGCCTGGACCATTACTTCATCGCGTGAAAGCTCTCTTCATTTTGCACTTCCTTATTGTACTCGTTGGCTTTGTGTGCACTTCCAGCTGCACTGTTATTTTGTTTCTTGTATTTTTGATACAGTCAATCTTGGGCAGGATGAAAGCTGTTTATTTTATTTAGAATGTGTTTTCTTCTACAATAATATAATACCAATACACTGTACAACCCTACTTTAGTGTAATATGTATTTTTAAAAACTTGCCAGCAGAAAACAGTATGTCGACAAAAACGTTAACAAACTAAAATTATACATAGCCACTTGTTATTGGAATTAACGAGAGTTTTGTTTACAATTGTCATTATCGTACTCTCTATTATTGTTGGTAAAATGTACTTTTAACGAGGCGTTTCATTTTACAGCAAAAAACATGTTGATAAGAATTAGCAGTGTCGACAATAATTCCCTCCGGAAGTAGTGGAATGACAATAATGCTTCACTGCCAAAGCTAGATTGATAAATTAATGCACCGACGCCGTTCTCGCTCAACGGCTTACTTGATGTTTCCACATTCTTCCGGAACATTAGCAGCAGCTGTCACAATACTCCAGCGAACGTGCACAAACGCTGTCGCCTGAAACCTTTTGATGTCAACTCGACAAAATGCTGGCAGCGTCCTGAGTGTCAGGGTGGCACAGTCTTCCCGCAGACGCCTCCGTATTCATGTCACATTATTATTATTGCATCTATTTTGTCAACTTGGAAGCCCTGTCGTTCTTTGAAAAACTTTTGTTCTTTGCACTGATGTGTTTAGCGCCGATTTGCTACTTTTTGTCGGATTTCTTTTGAAAAAGACACCAGGGAAATTTTTAATGAAATATTATCTCCCTTTTTAACAGACCATTCTCAGGTGTATGGGTCAAGTTATTACAACACACTTATCGCCCTCTATTAACAGTCCTGTTTAAAGGAACATGAAAATAACTTGCTTATGTTATTTTACACTTGATGGTTGGACAGGTGCTCGAGAGACCTGAATGTGGGTACATAAACCATCAAAAAGGCAGTTTTGGGACACTATTTATTTTTTAAATACGTTTTTTCTTTTGCTTTAGAAACTTTTACATTTTGCTTTATAAAATTCCCAAATGTGCTTCTCTGTCATTTCTAATAACATTTTAAATTATTCCATTCCACCAGGTTGTAGACTATCTCAACAAAACAGGCAAAATAGAAAACAAATATGTGATTTTTTTTTTCCCGGCCACTTTTGTTTGACAAACATCTAAAAAAAAAACACACAACTAACTGTTTTAATGACATTCAGACTTTACTTCAATCAATAACGGAGCAGCATCTCCTCGTCCGTGGCTCACTAGTGCAACAACAACGCCCGAAATGTGTCCCGTGAAAAAACGTCCGACCGGAACTCTCTAATAACTAAAGTTCCTTGGGTGAATAATGTAAACTCACTATACCGGTATGTTTTAGCGCTTCCATAGCGAGTGTACTGACAGATATAAGTACGAACTTTACGCTACTTTATATTAGAAAAGGCAACAGCGTAGGATGAATGTCCCATAACAAGAAGAAGAAGAAGAAAGAAGAAGCTTATCGACTACGGTGTCGGCACAGACTACAAAGGCCGACCCGCGCAAATTGTCAGGACTTATGCAGATCCCAAATACACATCAGCAGGTACCAAAAGGTACGAAAATTTGGTTTTGCATAATATTGCGAATTAAAACGCCCGATAAAATGTCTGCTAATAGGTGCCATTTTGTGGTCCTTATACACACACCATAATAATACTCGTATGTTGAAGAGTCTACATGTGCTTTGTGGACTTGGAGAAAACATTCAATCGTGTCCTGTGGGGAGTGCTCAGAGAGTATGGGGTATCGGACTGTCTGATTGTGGCGGTCCGCTCCCTGCATGATCAGTGTCAGAGGTTGGTCCGCATTGCCGGCAGTAAGTCGGACACGTTTCCAGTGAGAGTTGGACTCCGCCAAGGCTGCCCTTTGTCACCGATTCTGTTCATAACTTTTATGGACAGAATTTCTAGGCGCAGTCAAGGCGTTGAGGGGATCCGGTTTGGTGGCTGCAGGATTAGGTCTCTGCTTTTTGCAGATGCTGTGGTCATGATGGCTTCATCTGGCCAGGATCTTCAGCTCTCACTGGATCGGTTCGCAGCCGAGTGTGAAGCGACTGGGATGAGAATCAGCACCTCCAAGTTCGAGTTCATGGTTCTCGCCCGGGAAAGGGTGGAGTGCCATCTCGAGGTTGGGGAGGAGATCTTGCTCCAAGTGGAGGAGTTCAAGTACCTCGGAGTCTAGTTCATGAGTGAGTGAAGAGTGGATCATGAGATCGAGAGGCGGATCGGTGTAGTATTTTCAGTAATGCGGTCACTGTATCGATCCGTTGTGGTAAAGAAGGAGCTGAGCCGGAAGGCAAAGCTCTCAATTTACCGGTCGATATACGTTCCCATCCTCACCTATGGTCATGAGCTTTGGGTTGTGACCGAAAGGACAAGATCACGGGTACAAGCGGCCACAATTAGTTTCCTCCGCCGGGTGGCGAGGCTCTCCCTTAGAGATAGGGTGAGAAGCTCTGTCATCCGGGGGGAGCTCAAAGTAAAGCCGCTGCTCCTCCACATCGAGAGGAGCCAGATGAGGTAGTTCGGGCATATGGTCAGGATGCCACCCGAACGCCTCCTTAGGGAGGTGTTATGGGCACGTCCGACTGGTAGGAGGCCACGGGGAAGACCCAGGACACGTTGGGAAGACTATGTCTTAAGGCTGGCCTGGGAACGCCTCGGGATCCCCCGGGAAGAGCTGGACAAAGTGGCTGGGGAGAGGGAAGTCTGGGCTTCCCTGCTTAGTCTGCTGCCCCCGCGACCCGACCTTGGATAAGCGGAAAAAGATGGATGGATGGATGGATGAAGAGTACGTCTGACTACTGTAGCTGTAACGGTGCGGCTTCATAGCTTTTTGAGCACCGTGTGTAATGTTCTTTATTCTAAATGGAACATTTAAAGTTTGTTGGTGTTGTTTACTGGCGTCATCTTGTAGTCTACACGTATCTCTTATGTGTTCCTGCCATCTACTGGTCGCACTTATCATTACACCATGTATGTACCAATATCAGCTGAAAGAATGGACAATATACGCACAGCAACAGGATCAGATCCAGAACTACGAACATTAATCAAAACTATCCAACAAGGGTGGCCAAAAGATAAAAAATGTGTACCAGTTGGAATAACTAACTTTTACTCGTTACAGGATGAACTGAGCACCCAAAATGGACAGGTTTTCAGGGGAGAGAGAGTCGTGATTCCAGACTCGCTCCGAAAGGACATCACTCAGCGGACTCACTCTTCTCATCTGGGAACAGAGGGATGCCTCAGGAAGGCAAGAGACTGTGTGTATTGGCACGGTATGAACGACCATATCAAAAAGCACGTTGCTAAATGTGACACATGTCGATCTATGGACACAAAACAACAAAGAGAGACACTACAGCCACATGAGATCACTACCAGACCATGGGCTAAAGTGGGAACATACTTGTTTACTTTTGACAACAAAGAGTATCTAGTGACTGTGGACTACTATTCCAATTTCTGGGAGGTGAACTACTTGCCAGATACAAAGTCAAGCACAGTCATTCGAAAGCTGAAAGCTCAATTGGCACGACAAGGCATTCCGGACGTTATTTTTTCAGACAACGGACCCCAATTTAGTTCTGCAGAGTTTGCAAATTTCGGTACCAAATGGGAATTTATGCACAAAACTTCCTCTCCTGGCTATCCGCAAAGTAATGGCAAAGCAGAATCAGCTGTTAAAACGGCCAAACGACTGATGAGGAAGGCCAAACTGGCTGGACAGGACCCGTATCTAGCCATTTTGGATCATCGCAACACCCCAACCCAAGGTTTGGATACGAGCCCTGCACAAAGACTCTTGAGCAGGAGAACTAGGACCCTTCTACCGATCAGAGACAGCCTACTCGAGCCAAAAGTGACCAACAATGGGTCAGGACTCGTGAAGAACCGACAGAGACAATCAAAATACTACAACCAAACTGCCAAGGACATGGACTCTTTGAAACCAGGTGATGTTGTGCGAGTGCAGCATTTTGATGCGAACACCTTATGGAGAAAGGCTACAGTGAGCACTCCACTTGGTAACAGATCCTATGCAGTGGAGCTGGACACAGGCAGTGTTCTCAGAAGAAATTGTCGCCATCTGAGAAAAGCTGTGGATATGCAACCGGACAGGTCAGAACAACCCCAAACTGAGACAAGACTCCACCTAGTGTCTCAAAACACTGAGAGCTCACAAACCACTACACGGTCAGGACGTGTGGTACAGCGTCCAAGACATTTGAATGACTTTGTGTGTACTAAGGATCAGAAAAAAAAAAGAAGAAAAAAAAAGAAAGAAAGAAATGTGAACTGAGGTTTAGGTATGATGAGTAAAGGCTCTTATGGTTATGTTCTGAAAATAAGCTAAAGCTAAGGTACATTGTTCCATAACAAAAGAAGAAGAAAAAAAAAGAAAGAAAGAAAAGTTATGCACTGTGAAACTAAATGTAATATTTGTTCTGCACTAAGAATGTTTTAAATAAGTAGCAATTTGGAAAATGCATACTATTTTGAGTTTGTATAGTAGCAACTTAAAAGTTAATTTGGTTGGATTTAATATTTGAAAAGAATACTGTCTTTTTTAAAAGAAAAGGGATGTAGCAATAGGAATTGCTTGTTTGTGTGTTGTTCCTACCCGGAAGGTTTAGACTGACCCACCGGGAAAAGTGTGCCGGTTATGTTGAATGGAAACAGTTGAATAAAAGTTCCCTGTGAGTAGGGTAAAGCTCAACCGTCCAGTTTGTATAGTCATTGAAGACAGAACAAGCTGAAACACCGTCTGCATCCTGGGAAAACGATCCGCACATTACCAATGCAACCCCGCCGTGACAATTACGTCCATAAAACCCTCTAAAATCATCCAAAAAACATCTCTTACAAACAGACTTTTTCTTTGTATTAAGCCATTTTATACACATGTTTATAATTTTTTCCTGTTCGATGTTTGAATAACTTTGTATGAGAGGTCAGGACAATATGAAGTGGGGCCTTAAAGGTGCCATATGTAATAATGTGGCCAGAATTCGTACTGCAATCACGGTCAAAATTATGTAGTCCCCTCCCCCCTTTCCTGACTGAGGTTGCCAGATACGCAGCTGAATCAAGCTTTTTGGACTGGGCTACTCCAAGGAATATCAAACTTCCACTGCCTCTTACTAGGGGTTGAGGTGCTGGGACCATAATAGCTGAATAGACAAGTGTTTTGTCAATAACAAATCTCTAACCAACACGTTTTACACAAAAATTTAGCTATTTTGAGGAGGAAGTAGGTCATGCATGCGTACAATATCACAATCATATGGTTATTGTCAGTACTATTATAAAACACAGACTAAAACCAACTATCACCAACGCTAGCAATGGTTATACTGGTGAAAATAAGTAGGGCATGCTTAGCAGCCTAATGTACGCCCAAAACTAAAGAGGAGACATTTTACCAAGGTATGCCTATAGGCTACACCAACGATGAATTATTTGATCATGTGATTTGTCTGTCTCCATACGTTTCACATTGCCATGACAGCCGTGCTAATAATGGAATAATGGAACTTGTTTCCTCAGCGTATCAGCACATTGAGAAGGAAATAGGCACTGACGCTACCCCTATCAACATGGGTTTCATTTGTCGAAAATATATTTTGCCCTGTCAGTTGGAATACACATCAAAAATACAGGCTAACGGGGGAAATATATGCCCGTTAGCCTGTATTTTTGATGTGTATTCCAACTAACGGGCATATATTTCCCCTGTTAGCCTATATGTCCATGTGTCATTGACCGGGCTAGCTTGCTAAGCATTACACTAGGAGCTAAGCCCCATCACACTAAGCATTGGTTGCAGGAACATACTAGCTGTGTTAGACAAGATCATAGACTGTATCGTACAAAATAGTTTACATACCAAATGTCCTTTTCCATTTATTAAAAGTCATAAGAAAACGTAAATGCCTGACTTACCTATCAAGGAGGAAATTAGCAAATTTGGCGTCAGATGAACAACTCTTCTCCGGCTTTAATGGTCTCCATCTTTCAAAGGCTTCCCCAATACACATCCTGGTTTTGTTCATGGCTTTGTCATGAAAAAGTTGAGAATGGTAACTTTTAGATGGACTAAGGTCTGACATGTTTAGTAACTTTACCAGTGGCAGTAGCCAGACAATGATGGCGGTGCGTAACTGGCAAACTGGATGTGACACACTCACGGACTTTCTAATTGGACAAACGGTGGAGGGCGGGACATCGAAATGAAAACAATAACAATATTTCGGGGCTGTAAATCTAATTTTGAACTGACATATCCCCGCTGACCTACCGTTATCAGTTATAGAGGTATTGCAAAAGAACATGATTTAGTAATGCCTTTTGACATATTTAATGATGACTTGACATGGAATTATTACATAAGGCTCCTCTAACTTCCGAGTACTTCTCTCGGCTTTGTGTCATCTTTTAAGTTGCGAGCGTAAATTTGAGCATCCAGGCTTTCCCATCGCTAGTCGGAGTAGCTTTTGCCAGAATGAACCCCCGTAAGGTCCGTCCTTAAACATCGGGTCACTATTGCACGAGTGTATTAGCGTCTTTCTTTTATTCTTCAACAATACACCAGCCTCCAGCAAGGTGGCAGCACTGCTCCAACAAGAAAATACGACCAAGAATACAAACGTAACGCTTCTGTTCAGCGGTAATGAGGTTATAAATAAATGCGTCAATATTGTCAGCGTCTCATTAGGATTTTAACTCAGGGGGTGTGTGAGCTTTTTTTCGCCTCCCTAGAGGGGGCATGACAGACAATCATTAATAACCACCGATCTACGTGGAGGACATGCAGTACACAGACTATGATAGTGTACTTGAGTTATTAAAGATATTTAACATTCTAGTCCTTGTATATACAAAGACATTCCTAAAAGTTGTATTTTCATTACATTAGTGTTTTAGTAGTGTGTGCATGATATCATCTGTTTGAAATGATGCATTTAGTCTGTCCTTTGCCTGTATTTTTACTTGTTTACTTGTTTGTGGTGTGCAGCTCTTTGTTTTTCAACTGTGGTTGTTTTTAAAGGGCTTTATAAATAAAGTTGGTATGGTATGGTATGGTATAAGGCGGGGGTCGGCAACCCTTGGCTCTAGAGCCGCGTGTGGCTCTTTAGCGCCGCCATAGTGGCTCCCTGGAACTTTTTAAAAAATGTGTGAAAATGGCAAAAAATGGGGGGAAAATATATGTTTTGTTTTAATATGGTTTCTGTAGGAAGATAAACTTGACACAACCCTTCCTAATTGTTGGAAATCCCACTGTTTGTATTAAACATGCTTCACTGATGAGAGTATTTGGCAAGCGCTATTTTGTCCTACTAATTTTGGCGGCCCTTGAACTCACACTAGTTTGTTTACATGTACAACTGTCTTCAACGCTGCCACAGAAAGACGTGTTTTATGCCACTCCTGCTTTGTCTCATTTTGTCCACCAAACGTTTATACCGTGCGTGAATGCACAAAGGTAAGCTTTGTTGATGTTATTGACTTGTTGGAGTGCTTAATTATCAGGCATATTTGGCCACTGCATTACTGCAAGCTAATCAATGCTAACATGCTATTTAGGCAAGCTGCATGTACATATTGCATCATTATGTCTTTTTTGTAGCTATATTTGAGCTCATTTAATTTCCTTTACTTATGTCCTATGTGTATTTAATTTTTTTATTGACATAATTGTTTGTGTGCCATGTTGTTCCAGACCACAGCAAACATTACCCAGCTTGCAAAGATTGTAATAAATCCATTTGAAGAAGACAGCCTTCCGTTTGCTTTAACTTGGACACACACATCTATACCTTTGGCCATTCTGAGCCAGTAATTTCCAGATGTTATCTCATCCTGTGAAAAGCCTCCATTTTACTAATGATTTCCAATGTTGCACAAATGTGTAGAATGCAAATGAAAATACAACCTTTCTGTCAAGGAAGATTTGTGTCAGCGTTTGATAGTAGGCTAATATAACTAATATAGACACTTACATCATGTGTTGCCTTCATTATAACACTTATATAAGACTTGTAAAGTCATTTTGATAGTAGGATAATATAGCTAATATAGACACTTTCATTATGTGTTGCCTTCATTATAACACTTATATAAAGCTTTTAATTTTTTGCGGCTCTAGACAGATTTTTGTTTTGTATTTTTGGTCCAATATGGCTCTTTCAAAATATTGGGTTGCCGACCCCGTATTAGGTGTCAGGGGGGTAAAGATAAATAAATACATTTTATCAGGTTTTCAATATGCTAATGTGTTAATGTTTATTTTTCTTATGTTTGCCACCATTTGTGGTTGTTTTGAGTTGTTCTGCAGTTTTTGTGTATGCTCAAAACACAAGAACACTACGACTACCAGTGTAATTATTCAGTTATGTGGATATTGTAATGTTGCTTTTCAACCAAATATTGATCATCACATAATTACTCTGTCCACATTATTTTATGTCATGCTAATTTTTGATTAAAAATGGAGATAATATCGCTCTATGGAAAATGTAGCAATTTCCATTCCTACAAAACCCAAAAGCAGTGAAAGTTTCCACATTGTGTAAATAATTAATAAAAAGAGAATACAATGATTTGCAAATCCTTTTCAACTTATATTCAGTTGAATAGACTGCAAAGACAAGATACTTAATGTTCACACTGAGAAACTTAATTTTGTTTTGCAAATAATCATGAATTTAGAATTTAATGGCAGCAACACATTGCAAAAAGTTGTCACAGGGGCATTTTTACCACTGTGTTACATGGCCTTTCCTTTTAACAACACTCAGTAAACGTTTGGGAACTGAGGAGACACATTTTTAAAGCTTTTCAGGTGGAATTTTTTCCCATTCTTGTTTGATGTACAGCTTAAGTTCTTCAACAGTCTGGGGTCTCCGTTGTGGTATTTTAGGCTTCATATTGCACCACACATTTTCAATGGGAGAGAGGTCTGGACTACAGGCAGGCCAGTCTAGTACCCGCACTATTTTACTATGAAGCCACGCTGTTGTAGCACGTGACTTGGCATTGTCTTGCTGAAATAAGCAGGGGCGTCCATGTAAAAGACGTTGATTGGATGGCAACATGTTAAAGTTAAAGTTAAAGTACCAATGATTGTCACACACACTAGGTGTGGTGAAATTTGTTCCCTGCATTTGTCCTCTGCATTTGACCCATGCCCTTGCTCACCCCCTGGGAGGTGAGGGGAGCAGTGGGCATTAGCGGTGCCGCGCCCGGGAATCATTTTTGGTGATTTAACCCCCAATTCCAAACCTAAATGCTGAGTGCCAAGCAGGGAGGTAATGGGTCCCATTTTTATAGTCTTTGGTATGACTCGGCCGGGGTTTAAACTCACAACCTACCGATCTCAGGGCGGGCACTCTAACCACTAGGCCACTGAGTAGGTCAGTGTTGCTCCAAAAGCTGCATTTACCTTTCAGCATTAATAGTACCTTCACAGATGTGTAAGTTACCCATGCCTTGGGCACTAATACACCCCCATACCATCACAGATGCTGGCTTATCAACTTTGCGCCTATAGCAATCCGGATGGTTATTTTCCTTTTTGGTCCAGAGGACACGACGTCCACAGTTTCCAAAAACAATTTGAAATGTGGACTCCTCAGACCACAGAACCTTTTTACAATTTGGATCAGTCCATCTTAGATGAGCTCGGGCCCAGCGAAGCCGGCGGCCATTCTGGGTGTTGCTGATAAATGACTTTGGCTTTACATAGTAGAGTTTTAACTTGCACTTATAGATGTAACGACAAACTGTAGTTACTGACAGTGGTTTTCTGAAGTGTTCCTGAGCCCATGTGGTGATATCCTTTACACACTGATGTCGCTTTTAGATGCAGTACCACCTGAGGGATCGATTACATGCAGTGATTTCTCCTAATTCTCTGAACCTTTTGATGATATTACAGAACGTAGATGGTGAAATCCCTAAATCCCTTGCAATAGCTGGTTGGGAAATGTTGTTCTTAAACTGTTGGACAATTTGCTTATGCATTTGTTGACAAAGTGGTGTCCCTCGCCCCATCCTTGTTTGTGAATGACTGAGCATTTCATGGAAGCTGCTTTTATACCCAATCATGGCACCCACCTGTTCCCAATTAGTCTGTTCACCTGTGGGATGTTCCAAATAAGTGTTTGATGAGCATTCCTCAACTTTCTCAGCCTTTTTGAAACATGTTGCAGGCATCAAATTCCAAATGAGCTAATATTTGCAAAAACCCCCCAAAGATTTCCAGTTCGAACGTTAAATATATTGTCTTTTGCAGTTTATTCAATTGAATATTGTCATGTCTTGGTGATCATGTTTAGTTTGGCTATGTTCTGTTTGGTTTTTGGATTTTGTCAGTTCCTGTTTTATCACTCCCTGTTTTGTTTCCATGACAACCCATTAGTTTTCACCTGTCCTCATGTCACGCACCTGATTGATTTGGACTCACACACCTGTCATTAATCATTTTCAAGACTATTTAAGCCGATAGTTGCCAGGAAGTCAGCTGGCGACATTGACTTCAGCTACCTCCTTGATAACCATGCTATCCTTTGCTTCCTGTTGATACCATAGTTCATGATCCATGCTTTCCAAGTAAGTTTTGGTTTATGACCATAGTTCAGTTTATGTGTTGACGTTCTTTTGTTTCATAGCCAAGTTTGTTCTCCGCCTTGTGCGCGCTTTTTGTTTGCACCAGTGTTAAAATAAAAATGTCTTTACCTGCACGTCTTGTCCACTTCAACCTTCCTTGCAACTCGAGAAAACGAACAACCCCCAGACCACGTCCTGGCAAATATAAGTTGAAAAGGATTTGCAAATCATTGTATTCTCTTTTTATTTACCATTTACACAACGTGACAACTTCACTGGTTTTGGGTTTTGTAGATTCACATGTATGCTTGGAATCCACAATTGAATGTCCGCACGTTTTAGTCTACCTTATAGTCAATTTATCATTGTTCTTTGCTATCTTAGACTTCTGATTGGCTAAAATGCTAAGTGCAATTTTAATATAGACGGAATGTTTAGTCGGAAGGGATTCTTGACCCATAAAGCTGTGGACACAGCCTTTGCCTGCCTATTAACATTATACTATATGCTCCATGTGAGGAATTGTATAAATTGGACCTCATGGGACTTTTAAGACGGTGGACACAAGGAGTGGTGAGGAATTTGGCCTTTTAGTGCTGAGTTTCATCTTCAGACCGGGTTCTTGCCAACTGCATACTTTAAGCGACTGTCCGCCAAATTATCCAGCACAAGGACATTAATTATGGATAGGAACGCATTAAAAGACGACTGAAATCCAAGTCTAAAGGTAGTGCCTCCTTTTCTTTTCTCTTTCCTCGGACATTCATTCTTGCTGACTGCAGCAAACACGAGTGTTAAAAATAAAAAAAATTAAAAAAGGGGGATTTGCCCTACATAGGCAGATGTAAAGGCAACACTGGGCCGTGCGGGCGAGGAGAGGCAGGCGAGGCGGAGCCAAAAACTAATGAAGTAAAATATGTGTGAATATTTTTTCATCAAACTCTATTTTCTGTATGATTCTGACGGTTTTTAAAACCTATCAAGGGAACATCTCAGAATTTGCGCATTTCCATTTACTTAAAGGGAATGGCACTTCTTTGGAATTTTGTCCTATGAGAGACAAAGACACATCTTTTTCTATATGCGCACTAAAGAGTGAAGAACTGCAATTCTGCCTTTAAAAACCTCCAACACCGTTTTATAACAGAATCATATTTATTGGCCGAGTATTTTTAACACACAGGGAATATATGTGTATATGTATATATTAATTAGTGAATTATATTTATATAGCACTTTTCAAAGCACTTTACATAGTGAAACCCAATATCTAAGTTACATTTAAACCAGTGTGGGTCGCACTGGGACCAGGTGGGTAAAGTGGCTTGCCCAAGGACACAACGGCAGTGACTAGGATGGCCGAAGCGGGAATCGAACCTGGAACCCTCAAGTTGCTGGCACGGACACTCTACCAACCGAGCTATGCCGCCCCATATATGTATACATATATATATATATATATATATATATATATATATATATATATATATATATATATATATATATATATATATATGTATGTATGTATATATATATGTGTGTATATATATATATATATATATATATATATATATATATATATATATATATATATATATATATATATATATATATATATATGTATGTATGTATATATATATGTGTGTGTATATATATATATATATATATATATATATATATATATATATATATATATATATATATATATATATATATATATGACATACCGGCCCCCAGGCACATTTGTTTCTCTAAATATTTAAAATGCCCAAGCCTGCAATATTGGATACTATTAAAGTTTAAAAGGTATGCAATGTCAAGCAGTACATATATGTTTTATGTCAAAATGAAAAAAAAACTAATACATTTAGTGAGAAAATATTAAGTGCTTTATTGACAAATATAATGTCCAGGTGTTTGCGGGTGAAGTGAATTAATTATCTAACATTATGTTCTACATATGGTGAATGTTTATCTATAACTTGGAGAAAGCAAACCACCAGGTTTAAGTAAATAATGGTTGAGTTCATAATAAAATAAGGTGCCTTAGTTGGACATTTGCATGTGGACTGGAATTAGCTCTCTCACGAGAAGAGGCAATACATTCCGACTTCAGAATGCAAAAGTGATAGCTCTATCCTGGAGGAGAGAATCCATGTTTATCTTAAATGTCAACTTACAAGTTATGGTGTACATCTGTTGTCTTCCCAGTCGCTTACACACAAACATCTCTTTACATGGTCAGGTTGTACTCTCCTGAATGAACAGACAGACAGAGAAAGAAGGAATATAAGAAGGTGGTTTGGCTCCTCCAAGTTAGGAGCGCCTCATTTTTTTGACTTGACCTCCTCCAGGTACTGCAGTCCTGTATAGTGATGCTCGCTTGTATTAAAGCAACTTTTTGTTCAGCAAAGCGTCCCCGACGTCTCTTTTGATCCAGCCGCACTGCCGTGTTGCCCTTCTGCCCGGGAGGGGGTGACAAGGCCAGGAATACACATCACTGGCCAGATGAAATGATGTCGCGGGCCAGATCTGGCCCCCGGGGCCTTGAGTTTGACACCTGTGCTTTAGCGTAACAAGGTTTGCGTTATCGCTTGACTCTATTTCTGTCGCTCGCGCACAAACACATGACTTCAGGGCTTTCTCTTTCACTCTCCTCCTCCTCGCTGTTCGATAGCTCGGAGCTCAGTGGGGCCAAAAGCACATTGACGATGCGGCGGCGGCGGCGGGTCAGGAGTGCAGCTTACGGCATGACCGCTCAATAAGCTGCTTTGCATGGTGCCACATTTGCAGTTCACAGCTGGAAAGTCACACGTCAATAGTCCTTTGTTGCTGAGTGAATAAGTCACATTATGACCCCTCTCTGTAACAGGTAGGTAGCGCTGTATAGATGGATAGGTAGCCCCAGATAAGTAGGTAGATCTGTATAGATGGATCGGTAGCACCAGATAAGTAGGTAGATCTGTATAGATGGATAGGTAGCACCAGATAAGTAGGTAGGTAGAGCTCAAGTTGAAATGCCCTCCACATACTTGCTGGAGGATTTCCACTCCTGAGCGAGAGAGAGACACGCTTCTTAGAAGACAAAGCCAAGTGTCCTGCAATCATCAAGCTCCCTTCACCCCCCCTTTGAAGCCCATAGATCTTGTCTTTTTTTCCGTGTGTCTGTAATTACATGGCGATGTAGCTCGACTTGAGCTGTAAAGGAGACAGGGTAGTGGTTGTGCATCCCGATGGAACATCAGCACTCACAGAAAAGAATAGCCGGCAGTAGAATTGTGTTGTTTTACTCAGAATAAGTCAAGTAGTAGTACCTATGACTGGGCTCTTTACTCAAAACACTTGCATCTCTAAATGAACATGTATTGAAATGGATAGTATATGTTCCGGCTATAGATCGTACAAGTTAATAAGCCACACCCACTAAATTTTTGAAAAAAAATAAGAACAAATCCTTGTATTAGCCACACTGGACTATAAATTGCAGATATACACGTTGTGAAATGAGTTATCTAAACAGAAACATTCTGTAAATGTTTATTTACATACCTTAATTGTTTCCAAACAGGCAGTAAAACTGCTGATTAAACAAAACAGAAGTCATGGTCACGGACCCGCTAGCAGCGGAAACTAGCTCTCCAATCAGCTTAACGGACTCAATAACTCCACGGTGACGTTTTGGTGAATTTTACTGAGGAATTTGTGAAACTGAAACGATACAAAATAATGCCATTGCAAGTTAGTAATACCAACACGGGCACTTGTATATGTTTTAGCATATTAGCTAATGCTAACGACGCTAGCGTCAGTACATTAGGATAGCAGACATAAATAGACAGAGGAGGATGTCCTTTATACGGCTCTCTCCTGGGTTGTAATAATAAATTGAGTAATCAAATACGTGTCCAAGTCTACAATATCCATTGTGATATGCTGACATGTTTACATTTTAAAAATTGCAAGATTACACGTTTTGTTACTTAGTTGCTTTTTGGTATTTTGTAATAGTGACTTTTTTTCTCAAATACTTATGTGTAATAAAATGTATGGAATAGTTTTTTTTTTTGTTGTATTTATATACTGTGACATTGTTTTGTATTGTTGTTTTCAGTTATAGAAACATTTTTGTTTTAAATATTTGTCCTTTCTGGAGACACATTTGCAAAAATATTAAATGATGATGACACGCAAGTAAAAAAGTATCAGTATTGGTATGAGTGTCGGCGATACTATTTTTGTTTCTATTTGGTATCAGATTATGCCAAAAATTCTCAGCAATGCTAACTTCTATCATTCAGATGGTGTATGTGTAAATATGTGTTTTCCATGTGAAATCACAAACAATGTATACTATTAGTAGCAACAACATTTACAACACAAATCTAACAACATAATTTAAAATAGAAAATATGAGGAATAAGAATATAGGGTAGCAAACCCCCTCAATCCCACTTTACAATGTTCTTTGTTTAATTTCCTTAATCAAATTTTAATTTTGATTAGCAAAGTAAGTAATTATCTACTCATATACATGTAGTGCATTTTATATAAATAGCATGCAGTAAGTCAAGTACTATATTTGTTAAATGTTAGCGTGAATTTTTGTTTTTTATAGCTCCTTTTGCATGTTCACACCTCAGAGTAATTAATTTTGGTACTTACGCATGCTAAATGTTAGCATTGTTGCCTTTTTAGGTCAGGTATGCACCCAAGAGTCGTATATGTTTTTAAGTCATATAGTAGTACCTCAACTTCATTGGTTCTGTGACTGGGCTCTTTACTCAAAACACTTGCGTCTCTAAATTAACGTCTATTGAAATGGACATATCATTTTCTGGACTATAGAGCGCACCGGTGTATAAGCCACACCCACTAAATAAAAAAAATAAAAAAATCCATCTATTACGGAACTATAAGCTGCAGATACATACATTGTGAAATTAGTTTGCACAGAAATATTTTGTAAATGTTTATTTACATAACTTAATTGTTTCCAAACGGTGTCTGGCAGTAAAATGGTTTATTAAACAAAACAAAAGTCATCGTTATGTACCCGCGAGCAGCGGAAGCTAGCTCTCCAATCAGCTAAACGGACTCAATAACTCCATGGTGACGTTTTGGTGAATTTACTGAGGAATCTGTGACACTGAAACAATACAAAAAGAATGCCTGTGTAAGTTAATAATACCAACACAGGCACTCGTATACTTAGACTTAGACTTAGACAAACTTTAATGATCCACAAGGGAAATTGTTCCACACAGTAGCTCAGTTACAATGATGGAAAGTGTAAGGATGGAAAGGACAATGCAGGTATAAATAGACTAAATATAGCGATATAAAATACAACATATATACGTACTATTTACATGATATATGCACAGTATATTATATATACTGATATATTATATTATGTCTATGTCATGTATACAATATATAACAATTACCATGTACAATATTACAGAATATGTGACAGCTGCAGCATAAAATAGAGAGTAAATCCAGCAGAAAATAGAAAATAGACATTAAAAACAAAGAGAAGTAGCTGACATAGAAGGTGACAGGTAATAGGCAGATATCATCTATTGCTGTATGGCGAGTGATTATACAGCTGGATGGAGTGCGGAATGAAGGAGTTCTTGAATCGCACAGAGCGGGAAGGAAGCTGAAGGAGCCTGTTGGAGTATGAACTCCGCTGTCCCTCAATTGTCAGGTGGAGTGGGTGGGCAGGATTGTCCATGATGGCGAGCGGTTTGTCCAGTGTCCTCCTGTCCCTCACTGACACAAACGCCTCCAACTGCTTGCCAATAGTTTGGCCGGCTTTCCGGATCAATTTGTCAATCCGGTTTGAGTCCCTTTTGCTGGTGCTGCTGCCCCAACAAACCACTGCAAAGTACAGGGCACTGGTACTTATGGATGCTAAATGTTAGCAGAATAGCCTTTTTTGGCCAGGAGTTGTATATGTTTTCACTTGACGTGTGCTAACTGTTAGCATAACAGTTTTCAGCATTCACACGCAATGTCTGCTGAAATTGCATTTTTTTGTTTGGAATATTGTTATTTTTATTTTTTTTGTTTAAAACTACTTCTTTTTTTTAAGTTGAATAAAACGAGAACTAAAGTCGCAAAAATTACTCTTATTTTTGCAAAGTTCTGCTCACTGAGCGAACTAATGAACAAACTTAGTAGCCGTAATGCAACAAGACAAGAATAAAAAAACACTTTTACTCACCTCACTGCTTCTTTTGATTCGCAAAGCCGACTTTCTTTCGCAATTATTGTCTTGCAACAGACAGCTTTTTTTTTTTTTTTTTTTCCGCCAACCCAGAAAAGAATTCCAGAGTGAAAGAAGCACAAGAGTGAGACGAGCACAAGGAGAGAAAATGTCCTGGCAGCAAACCAAGTGGATCATTACCTTTTGGTGCACAATGCGCTACAGTGGGGAAGGCGAAAGTGATAGTTTGGAATTGAACACAGTGCACTGGACTGCTACTCAATCACCCGCACTGCTGTAACATGGCAGATAACAGCACAGGTCTTCAAGGTGTTTCCACCTGATGTTCGCTGGAATTGATCGACATCCTTGTTCTTTGCTTCCAAGTATAGGAGAAGGACTTGAAGCGAATAGAAGAGCTTCGCCTATTTTTATCGCAAACATACTTTATATGCTTGCTGTCTCTGCAATAGTTTGCTGCATTGGTGCGTGGACAAGACCATTGTTTTTTTTTTTTATACCAAAGTCCAGTCCAAAACATTTACTTTCAACTATCTACCAGCAATAAACTAGATGAGGCAATTCCTGCAGGAATTGCTTGTGAATGCTCCAATGAAGCATTGGAAACACTGCAGTTGAACTGAAATGCTGACAGAATGTCATATGACTATAAAAATAGTTGGTATGGTTTGCATGTTGAAGACTTTGAATTGTCCTGGAAAACCGGAATTTGGTTTGGAACTTTGGAAAGTGTCAGTTTGAATGTCCAGGATGAGTGGAATGTGTTGATGTTGGAATGGTTTGAGAAGGTTGAAAATATTAAGAATTGTGCAACTTGGGAAAATGTCCCATTCATTTCAATGGGAACTTCCTGGAAATTTGGGAATTTTGGGATAAGCGGGATTTTTAAAAAAAATGGCACATAGTGATTAACATGTGCCAAACATTTTCATGGGTAATGTTAAAGTTAAAGTACCAATGATTGTCACACACACACCAGGTGTGGTGAAATTAACCTCTGCATTTGACCCATCCCCTTGTTCACCCCCTGGGAGGCAAGGGGAGCAGTGAGCAGCAGCGGTGGCTGCACCCGGGAATCATTTTGTTGATTTAACCCCCAATTCCAACCCTTGATGCTGAGTGCCAAGCAGGGAGGTAATGGGTCCCATTTTTATAGTCTTTGGTATGACTATATCAATCAATCATAAACTCTCTAGGCTTGATCTACAAAGACCCAAATTAACAAGTGCTAAATTGTGTGTGCAAAACGGCCACTAATATGAGTGGGTGTGTTGCGGGTGATCTACTAAGACTGCGTGCGTAGTTGATATCGAGTGCAAAAGTGGTGCGGAACAGTGTCAAAATTTCCATCTTAGCTATCGTCGACGACCTATTTACCCCTAAATGGTAAATGGATTATACTCACTTATACGTTCCTACCTTCAAGGTACTCAAAGCGCTAGGACACTACTCCAACAGTCACCCATTCACGCACACATTCACAAACTGACTTAAATAGCACGGTAGCAAATACCAACAAATGTGCATTGACGAAAACAAGGACACAATTAATTGACAATTTAGTCTACAAATAAAAACGAGAGGAATATGTTGACAGAGCCGCAATCCAATCATATTTATTTTCATCTTCATGCGGGTGGGACAATTTAGGAATGTACCCAGGTTATCATGGAAATCAACGTTTTTACATTTAATTCAATACAATTGTTCATCACAATAAATTTGCAATATTACAAAAACATTTTTTTTTCGAAGAATAGCGTTGTAATTTATAAGAACACATTTGCAAACCTAGATGAGGCAATTCCTTAAATAATTGCGTGTGAATGCTCCAATGCTGAAGTTGAACTGAAATGCTGACAGAATGTAGTATGAATGTAAGAATAGTTTGAATGTTGGAATGGTTTGAATGATGAAGAGTTTGAATATTCCAGGAAAACCGGAATTTGGTTTGGAAATTGGGAAAGTGTCAGTTTGAATGTCCAGGATGAGTGGAATGGGTTGATGTTGGAATGGTTTGAGAAGGTTGAAAATATTGGGAATTGTGCAACTTGGGAGAATGTCCCATTTATTTCATTTCAATGAGAACTTCCTGGAAATTCGGGAATTTTGGAATAAGCGGGATTTAAAAAATAAAAATGGCGCATAGTGGTTAACACGTGGCCAAAATTGTCATGGATAATATCAATCAATCATAAACTCTCTGGGCCTGATCTACAAAGACCCAATTTAAAAAGTGCTAAGTTGTGTGCGCAAAACATGTAATTGCGCGTGATATTAGTGGCCGTGTTGCAGGTGATCTAATAAGACTGCGTGCATAGTTGATATTGAGTGCAAAAGTGGTGCAGAGCAGTGTTAAAATTTCCATCTCAGTTATCGTCAACGACCTATTTACCCCTAAATGGTAAATGGATTATACTTACTTCTACTTTTCTGCCTTCAAGGTGCTCAAAGCGCTTGGACATTATTCCAACATTCACTCATTCACACACACATTCACACACTGACTTAAATAGCACGGTAACAAATACCAACAAATGTGCATTGATGAAAACAAGGACACAATTAATTGACAATTTAGTCGACAAATAAAAACAAGACGAAAATGTTGACAGAGCTGAAATCCAATCATATTTATTTTCGTCTTTATGCGGGTGGGACAATTTAGGAATGTACCCAGGTTATCGGTTATCCATCCATCCATCCATCTTCTTCCACTTATCCGAGGTCGGGTCGCGGGGGCAGCAGCCTAAGCAGGGAAGCCCAGACTTTCCTCTCCCCAGCCACTTCGTCCAGCTCCTCCCGGGAGATCCCGAGGCGTTCTCAGGTCAGCCGGGAGACATAGTCTTCTCTCATAGTCTTCCCCGTGGCCTGCTACCGGTTGGACGTGCCCTAAACACCTCCCGAGGGAGGCGTTCGGGTGGCATCCTGACCAGATGCCCGAACCACCTCATCTGGATCCTCTCGATGTGGAGGAGCAGTGGCTTTACTTTGAGCTCCTCCCGGATGGCAGAGCTTCTCACCTTATCTCTAAGGGAGAGCCCCGCCACCCGGCGGAGGAAATTCATTTCGGCCGCCTGTACCCGTGATCTTGTCCTTTCAGTCATAACCATAGGTGAGGATGGGAATGTAGATCGACCGGTAAATTGAGAGCTTTGCATTCCGGCTCAGCTCCTTCTTCACCACAACGGATCGATACTGCGTCCGCATTACTGAAGACGCCGCACCGATCCGCCTGTTGATCTCACAATCCACTTTCCCTCACTCGTGAACAAGACTCCTAGGTACTTGAACTCCTCCACTTGGGGCAGGGTCTCCTCCCCAACCCGAAAATGGCACTCCACCCTGTTCCGGGCGAGAACCATGGACTCGGACTTGGAGGTGCTAATTCTCATCCCAGTCGCTTCACACTCGGCTGCGAACCAATCCAGTGAGAGCTGAAGATCCTGGCCAGATGAAGCCATCAAGACCACATCATCTGCAAAAAGCAGAGACCTAATCCTGCAGCCACCAAACCGGATCCCCTCAACGCCTTGACTGCGCCTAGAAATTATGTCCATAAAAGTTATGAACAGAATCGGTGACAAAGGGCAGTCTTGGCGGAGTCCAACCCTCACTGGAAATGTGTCCGACTTACTGCCGGCAATGGGGACCAAGCTCTGACACTGATCGTACAGGGAGCAGACAGCCACAATCAGACAGTCCGATACCCCATACTCTCTGAGCACTCCCCACAGGACCTCCCGAGGAACACGGTCAAATGCCTTCTCCAAGTCCACAAAGCACATGTAGACTGGTTGGGCAAACTCCCATGCACCCTCAAGGACCCTGCCGAGAGTATAGAGCTGGTCCACAGTTCCACAACCAGTACGAAAACCACACTGTTCCTCCTGAATCCGAGGTTCGACTATCCGGCGTAGCCTCCTCTCCAGTACACCTGAATAGACCTTACCGGGAAGGCTGAGGAGTGTGATCCCACGATAGTTGGAACACACCCTCCGGTTCCCCTTCTTAAAGAGAGGAACCACCACCCCGGTCTGCCAATCCAGAGGTACCGGCCCTGATGTCCACGGGATGCTGCAGAGTCTTATCAACCAAGACAGCCCCACAGCATCCAGAGCCTTAAGGAACTCCGGGCGGATCTCATCCACCCCTGGGACCTTGCCACCGAGGAGCTTTTTAACTACCTCAGCAACCTCAGCCCCAGAAATAGGAGAGCCCACCACATATTCCCCAGGCACTGCTTCCTCATAGGAAGACGTGTCGGTGGGATTGAGGAGGTCTTCGAAGTATTCCCTCCACCGATCCACAACATCCGCAGTCAAGGTCAGCAGAACACCATCCGCACCATACACGGTGTTGACAGTGCAGTGCTTCCCCTTCCTGAGGCGGTGGATGGTGGTCCAGAATCGCTTCGAAGCCGTCCGAGTTTTTGCCTCCGCGACTGCTGAAGCCGGACACCGCTTGGCCTGTCGGTACCTGTCCGCTGCCTCCGGAGTCCTATGAGCCAAAAGAGCCTGATAGGACTCCTTCTTCAGCTTGACGGCATCCCTCACCGCCAGTGTCCACCAACGGGTTCTAGGATTACCGCTACGACAGGCACCAACTAGAGACGAGAGGTAATGAACACGCTGCGGGAGAAGGAAATCAAGTTTATGCTACGTTTTCCAGCTCGCCTGCATGTGGAGTACAACGACCAGGTAAAGGTGTTTACCTCTCCTACAGACACTAAGACCTTCAGTATAAAACATCTTAGTGGCTAATCATCAATAACGGCTCTACCACACAAAGCTTATGATAAGCATAAAGCAGAAATACACTTTTTCACTGAGGTTTATTTCACCGGAAGACGCACGAAAAAAAGAAAGAAAACACTTCGCTGCCGAGCTATTGCTTGGAGCAGTGAACGCAACTACTAGAATGCGCCCTGCGCCTGAAGATGGGGGTGTGGGACTTTTGGACTGGGGAATCGACCAACACGACGTCGTATGGATAACATCACAATGGAGATTTTACTCCAAAACATTGAACTACACACGATGGGGACAGAGGGAGGGGGGAACAATGGGGTGTGAGTGCTGTGTATGTGTGAATCTGAGCATGAATGTGGAGGAGAGAGGTGCACAATCATATTTCAACTTGCCAATTACTAAGGTTTTTTTTCACGTAAAGTTAAAATACCCTAAAAAACAAATAAAGTTTCATGAAACTAGTATAAAAAATTACACTAGTTTCATGGAACGTCAGGGGATTAGCCAAAATATTAAAGCAGGGAAGGTTTTTTCACACTTAAAGGCCTGAAACCCACTACTACCGACCACGCAGTCTGATAGTTTATATATCAATGATGAAATCTTAATATTGCAACACATGGCGTGGCGGGTCTTGGTCTTGGCATGTCGGGTCTTGGTCTTGGCATGGTGGGTCTTGGTCTTGGCATGGCGGGTCTTGATCTTGGCATGAAGGGTCTTGATCTTGGCATGAAGGGTCTTGATCTTGGCGTCGTGGAGCTGCGACTGGCGGCACTTGGTGTCGTGGAGCTGCGACTGGTGGCACTTGGCGTCGTGGAGCTGCAACTGGCGGCACTTGGCGTCGTGGAGCTGTGACTGGCGGCACTTGGCGGGGTGGAGCTTGGCGTGGTGGAGGTTGGCATGTTGCTAGCCTTGTAGCAGGGCGTGGAGCTAGCCGTGGCATAGGTGCTAGCCTTGATGCTGGTGCTAGCCGTGGTGCAGGTCGTGGTGCTAGCCTTGGAGCAGCGACAGGTGCTAGCCGTGGTGCAGCTAGCCGGGGTGCAGGTGTAGGTAGCCTAGCTGGGGGTTGCGACTTGGCAGGCTGAAAGACCGGTGGTGGTGGCTGGACCGGAGGTTGCGGCTTAGCAGGCCGAAGAAATGGTGGAACCACCCCACCAGCACAGCTCCTGGCCCTAGCCCCCCCCCCCCTCAAGGGGAGGATACCAGACGCGCTCCCTGTGGTCTGGAACAGTCTTTTGGGGTAGGTGGAGGGAGGTTAGAGAGGGGGGGCAGAATCCTCCCCTTTAAATTGTCCAAAAAATATTTATTTATCCCCCACCTTGTGGTTGTGTTGGCGGAAAAAAAGAAACATTTTGTGACGGGGGCGGGGCTTGAGTCTTGGGGGGCAAGGACAGTCCTGGTGAGCGGGTCTGTGAAAAAATTTTCTGGAAGTGTCTGATTCTGGCAAAAAAGTCATTTGGTGGTGGCTGATAGAAAAAGTTAAACAGAATTTAAAAAAAAATCTTGGTCTCTGACGTCATCACCAGTGGGCGGGGTGACGTCATGACAAGGCGGCGGCGTGATGTCATCTGCGGGTAAACTTATTTGCTGGTGACATCTGTCAAGACTTGGACTTTGGCGTGGTTTGTTTTCCCATGGTGCAAAATAATTGGACCGGACATGGTGTGAAGTAAAATACATGATTTAATAATAGACTATGAAAAGTATAAACAAAAGGTGCGCACAAGGCGGGGAACAAACTTGGCTAATAAAACAAAACTAGCACAAAGGCAGAACTATGGAAAAAAAAGGAACAAACAAAAGGCACTCACAGCGGAGGTACAAAACAGTGGCTTGAATAAACAAAAGAACTTACGTGGCAAGAAAAGAGCAGCATGAACTATGACCTGGACAGAGTAAGCAGCGTGTCAAGAGTGCAGAGCATGAATGTGATGTCGTCAGGCCGACCAACAGAAAATGACAGGCTTAAATAGTCATGTGGTGATTGACAACAGGTGCGTGAGTTCAAATGAATCAGGTGCGTGAGTCGTGAGGACAGGTGAACTGATTGGTAGTCATGGAAACAAGTCAGGGAGTGAAAAAACAAAGTCTGGCAGTGTGCAAAAACCAAACAGAACATAGCCAAACTAAACCTGATCACCAAGACATGACATTTTCAAAATTTACCAATTCTAATTCCTGCAGATTTTTTCCAAAAACTTGAGTTTGAGTTTGAGTTTGAGTTTATTTCGAACATGCAAGTATACAACATGATACATCACAATCTCCAGTTTCTCTTTTCAACATGTTCGAAAAGGAGTAGGAAGAAGCAAAGCTTATTTAATCCTACCCCTTTTCTTTTACATGACAGTTGCTAAAACTTTTGTTCACTTCCTGTTCTCAATTTATTCACAATATACTCCATAAGTAATCACAATAAAATAAGTAAATAAATAATAATTGGTGAAGTAAGTTACATTTCATACTTGAATCTTTAGTTCTAGATTTTGTGTGGGGATATAAAAAAAGCAGAATATCTAAAAATCACTTATTCAGATCTACAAAGGAAGGGGGACTGGGTCTTCCAATGTTCAAAAATTATTATTGGGCATCAAATCTGAAGCATTGACCTATTGGAAGATGGGGTTCCCAAAGAATTAATCACTTAATTCTGCTCCCCTGTGGCTGAAATTGGAACTGCAGTCATTACACCTTACACATCATTGCTATCTCTACTTTTTACTAAACCAGTCTCTTCTATTAAATCAACAAGCCATAGTGTAGTAGTAAGAAATTCTATCAAAATGATTTCTCAAATTAAAAAACAGTTAAATATTTCCAATGTAACTATGTATTCACCAACGTGTCACAATCATGCATTTCTTCCATTGATAACAGATGGAACATTTTTTAACTGGTACTTAAATGGAATTAAATGCATAAAAGACATGTATTTCGAGGACAGTCTTGCGCCATTTGAGCAATTGGGAATCTAATTCAATTTGTCCCAATTCAGTTGGTTTTGCTATTTGCAGGCAAAAAAATGTATTAAAGAAAACATTTCAAAGTCTCAGCTGGTAAATGAAAAACACCCTCTCTTAGAATTACTAAATTTATCACTAAAAAGTAAAAAGCTTATCGCCAAATTTGCCAGCTGCTTCATTATGCCCATGACGTCAGCAGACGGTGTTAAAAGAGCATGGGAACAGGAACTAAGAACAACAATACCCAAACAGCAATGGGAACGGACACTCTCTCAAATTCACAATTGCTCAATTAACAGCAGACTGAGGCTCATGCAGTTTAAAGTGATTCATCGTTTTTACTACCCTAAAGTCTTATTACACAAATGTTATCCTGATACATCTCCACTTTGTGATAAATGTAAATCTGCTGAAGGATCACTGTCTCATTCGTTTTGGGAATGTCCAATTATTCAATTATTTTGGTCCAGCATTTTCTTTTTTTACTCGGGGGTATATCAGAGAAAACTTATCCCTGACAGGGATATCATTTTGTTTGGGTGGTCTTCAGAAATACAAAAACTTCCAAAATAAATTACAGCTGTGTTGCTGCTCGGGACGGTTTTGGCCAAAAGACTCATTTTCAAAGACTGGAAAAGCCCATCTGCACCCAACTTCAGGAACTGGCTAAATGAACTTGTGAATGTAATGACTCTTGAAAAAATAAGATTTATAAACTCTACAAATATGAATAAATGGAAACTAACCTGGAAACCTTTACTGACATATATTGAATCATAACTTATAGACATTTAAAGAAAGAAAAAAAACTGCCATCTTTTTTGTAGTTGTATTCCTTTTTTATTATCTTTATTATTTTTTTGTATTGATCCTACACTATTATTGTTTTTGTTTTGTTTTTTTTGTTACTTTTGATATGGTTTTGCCACGGTTTACTTGCTTATTTATTTTTTTTAATTTTTTTGTGTGACTTTTTATTTTGTATTGTTTTGCATCTGATCAAGTGCTGTGACTTTCCTTCTCTTTTTTAAGTGTGAACGATGGAGAGGATGGATGGATATATATAAAATATCTGGGTATTTTTTCTAATAATGTTTATACTGTAAACTTTGAGTGGTTAAAGTTTAAGTGCACCTCTCTCCTCAAGTGTGCATGTGAGTGTGTATGAGTGGATGTGTGCTTGTATGAAGGGTTTGCGTGAGCAAAGTATGACTGTTAAATGTGATTTTAACTGTAAAATTCAATACAAAATATTTGCAAAAAAAAAAAGGAAATGTTAAAGATGTAATATTTTGAATTGAGAAATGGTGTTACGGAATTCCTGGAATTTCGGGAAAAGCGGGAATTTTTCCAGTTTGTTTTTTGTCCTGTTTAAGAGGAATGATTTGACTGTGGAAAGGTTGAAGTGGGTTGAAAAATGTGGAAGGATTAGTCACCAAAAAAAAGGGTGAAAAAAGTGTTTGAAAAAACGGGAATTGTGGGAATTCCTGGAATGTTTTTAACTTGGAAAAAATGATAGTTTGAATGTCAAGGATGAATGGAATGTGTTGATGTTGGAATGGTTTGAATAGGTTGAAAAATGTGGGAATTGTGCAACTTGGGAAAATGTCCTATTCATTTCAATGGGAACTTCCCGGAATTTTGGGAATTTTGGGAAGAGCAGGATTTCACAGAAAATTATTAAGAGCATGAATGTCCTGAATGAGCTGAATTGGTTGGTGTTGGAATTGTTTAAATCGGTTAAGAAATGTTGAAGTAGTAACAGTTTTTTAATTGAAAAATGATATTATGAAATTTCGGTAAAACGGGAATTTTTCAAGTTCTTAAACCAAATTGTTTTTTTGTTCTGACTAAGAGGAATGTTTTGACAGTGGAGCGGTTGAAATGGGTTGAAAAATGTGAAAGGAGTCATCACACTAAAAAGGTTGGAAATAAGGTGAGAAAAAAACAGGAATTACTGGAAATTTGTTGAACGTGGAAAAATTATTGTTTGAATTTCCAGGATTAATTGAAAATGTTGAAGGTATAATGGTTCGAATCGGTTGAAAAATGGATAATTAATTTTGAATAGGAAAAATGTCCCTAAAAACTGGGAATTCTAGGAAATCCGGTTATTTTTTTATAATTGTTGAAAGAGAGCACACAATTCTTAAACATGCTGAATATTTTGAAGTTGGAACGGTTTGAATCGGACAAAAAATGTGGAACTAATGGAACTTTGAAAAATGTCCCATTCTTTGCAATAGGAATTTCATGAGAATTCCGGGAATAGCGAGTATTTTTTTTGAAAATGCTAAACAATTAGAATGGTTGGTGTTGGATTTTTTCAAATCGGTCATGAAATGTTGAAGTAGTAATATTTTAAATTGAAAAATGGTATTACGGAATTCCTGGAATTTCGGGAAAAACGGGAATTTTTTCAGTTTGTTTTTTGTCCTGATTAAGAGGATTGATTTGACAGTGGAACGGTTGAAGTGGGTTGAAAAATGTGGAAGGAGTAGTCACCAAATAAAAGGGTGGACAAAGGGTTTGAATTCTGGGAATTCCTGGAATTTGTTTTACTTGAAAAAATTATAGTTTTAATATCCAGGATGAGTGAAATGGTTTGTAGGTGGAATGGTTTGATTTGGTTAAAACATGTGGAAATGGTGGAAGTTTGAAAAATGGCCAATTCATTTTGAATTGGAAAAGTGTCGCGGAAAATCTGGAATTCTGGGAAATCTGGGAATTTTTGGAATTTGTCAAGGGAAAGCCAAATAGACTGAACAGTTTGAAGTTGGAACGGTTTGAATTGGATAAAACATGTGGAAGGTAGAGCGCGCCAAAAATCTGGAAAATAATAATATTATTAATAATTAATAAAAATATATAGAATAATTTGGGTGTAGAAAACCATATGCTCTGGAGCATTCACACAAGTATAAAATATTTTGTCATTTCAAGTAAAAAAAAGAAGCATGGAAATCTACGGTGAAGGAAGTTGTAGTTTTTTTGACCAAGTCATGGTGGATGTAAGATGTGTCATTAATGCCAAACATCTGTGTGATTGGTCTACTGTAACTATGTAAACCCTTGTCAAGTACTTTTAATATTAGTAATAATAACAACCTCAGTTGACTTAAGTTTTGGAGGGAATAACCAACTTCTACCTTGAAAGACAAATCAATGAAATACTAAAAAACAAAAATAGACTAAAAGAGGTATACAAAACAAAATAAGATACATGCTATGATTTACAATAAAACAGGTACCGTACCCACTAAATTTTAGAACAAAAAAATATGTTCTGATATGTTAGCTGCACCGGACTATAAGCCGCAGATATACACGATGTGAAATGAGTTATTTACTCAGTAATATTTTGTAAATGGTTATTTACATACCTTAATTGTTTCCAAACAGTGTGTGTAACAGGGCAGTAAAATGGTTGTTTAAACAAAACAGAAGTCATGGTGGCCGATGACCATGACTAGCACTAGCTGTGGAAACTAGCTCTCCAATCAGCTAAACAGACTCAATACTTCCACGGTGACTTTTTGGTGAATTCACTGAGGAATTTGTGAAACTGAAACAACACAAAAAGAATGCCATTGTAAGTTAATAATACTAACACAGACACTCGTAAATGTCTTTGCAAATTATCTTATGCTAACAATGCTAGCTTGGCACGTACAAATATGTATGAAAACACTCCCACAGACATCACACATGAGACGCTTTAGTGAGCAAGAATTGTTTTAGTTATATTGTAAAACTTAAAAACGTTGCTTGGAGTGACGAATGACAAAACCATACAAGTAGAAACGTCATGGACGACTCGAAGACAGAACGGCACTTCCGGTTTAAGGCTCACCCTAAACAAAAGGGCATTGCAGCACCTGCAGTGAACGATTTTCTTCAAAAGATGCCGCCATAGCACAAACAAAAACACACTTTTTCAGTATCTTTGCTTGGTTTTTTTGCAATGTGGCAGTCAGCGAATTAAAATCCATAAATTAGCCGCACCGTTTCATAAGCCACATGGTTTAAAACATAGGGAAAAAGTAACTGCTTATGGTCCAGGATTAAGGTTAATTAAAGCCTGAATATTTATAACTAATTAATGCAGTTGGAATCGGCTCCAGCCACCACCCGTGACCCCCGAGAGGGACAAGCGGTATAAAATGGATGGATAGATGAATACTAGCTTTGTGGACATTCTGACTTTCACCTCTTAAAATGGCAACTTGTTTGTTATACTGTAGCTTTAAAGCTCATAAACGCACCGACACTTTACTTACTATATCGTGTAATTCAGACAAACGAGCACCATTAACGTGAGGCACCTGCGAGGAGAAGAAGGAGCAGCTGAAAAAGACGACTATATTTATCTACATTTACGTCCTCGCCACCGCATTCCCCGGGAGGACAGTGGTTATTCATTTCTGTGCAAATTCCTGGCATCTGACTCAATTGAGAGTTCTCCTGCAGTAATGTAGAGAATGATGAATTCAAATGCACCGAGGCCACATTGCAATGGATGCAAACACTGATCAATACGCTATACGGGCGCTTCTGAAAATGAGTTTGGTTTCCAAGGTTGCGGTCACGTCTTTCCTTTCAACTTGGTTTCTCCATCTGATGAGGAGGTGGCCATATTGGACGTGGAATTATATTGTCTTTTATGCAGACTCTCAGGCATGGGATTTAACCGTCTATAGTCTTTTTAATCTCTGTAAAAATCGAAAAAAATATTTTCTGTTTTTCTTCGTTTTTTCCGACCTACAATGTGTGTTAAAATCTCTCTTTGCCATACCAGCCAACAACTACGGTTTTCCCTTAATGAGTACGGTTTTTGCTAATCCAGTGGTAAAAACCACGGTTTTTGCATTAAAAATCGAACATTGAAGACGTGGAATACACATTTAAGAACACACATGATTGTGGCGGACATAGAATAGAATAGAATAGAATAGAAAGTACTTTATTGATCCCTGGGGTAAATTCAGCACCACAGTTCGCTTAAAATAAACAATAAACACTTAGGTATTTTTTACAAGTGAAAAATATAAATACAGTCTATTATACAGCATTATTCACATGCAAATAATATAAATACAGGCTATTATACAGCATTATTCACATGTGAATAACATAAATACAGTCCGTTGTACAGCATTATTCACATGTGAATAATATACATACAGTCTATTATACAGCATTATTCACATATGAATAATATAAATACAGTCTATTATACAGCATTATCACATGTGAATGATATACAGTCTATTATACAGCATTATTCACATGTGAATGATATAAATGAAGTCCATGAGACAGCATTATTCGCATGTGAATGATATAAATACAGTCCATTATACAGCATTATTCACATGTGAAAAATATAAATACAGTCTATTATACAGCATTATTCACATGTGAATATTATAAATACAGTCTATTATACAGCATTATTCACATGTGAATAATATAAATACAGTCCATTATACATTATTATTCACATGTGAAAAATATAAATACAGTCTATTATACAGCATTATTCACATGTGAATAATATAAATACAGTCTATTATACATTCAAGTACAGTCAGATATGTGATGACTTCTGCTACAGCTTAGCCTGTCTAGAAACCCCAAAAGCAGTGAAGTTGTCACATTGTGTGAATGGTAAATAAAAACAGAATACAATGATTTGCAAATCCTTTTCAACTTATATTCAATTGAATAGACTGCAAAAGACAAGATATTTAACGTTGGAACTGAGAAACTTTGTTATATTTTGCAAATATTAGCTCATTTGGAATTTGATTCCTGCAACATGTTTCAAAAAAGCTGGCACAAGTGGCAAAAAAACCTGAGAAAGTTGCTTCCGCATAAAATTGCGAAACAAAACGGCAGATAATATATCTTACATTATACACACACCATAATAATACTCCTATGTTGAAGCACAGTACAATCCATCAAGCAATGCGGCTTCATAGCTTAGTCATACTAAAACATTTTGATAGATTTTTGAGCGCCGTGTGTGATGTTCTATATTTTCAATGGAAGATATAACATGTTGGTGTTGTTTACTTGAGTCATATTACAGTCCACACATATTGCTTATGTGTGATTGCCATCATATTGCAGTCTACACGTATCTCTTATGTGTGATTGCCATCATATTGCAGTCTACACATATCTCTTATGTGTGATTGCCATCATATTGCAGTCTACACATATCTATTATATGTGTGACTGCCATCATATTGCAGTCTACACATATCTGCCATCATATTGCGGTCTACACGTATCTCTTATGTGTGACTGCCCTCAAATTGCAGTCTACACGTATCTCTTATTTGTGACTCCCATCATATTTCGGTCTACACGTATCTGTTATGTGTGACTGCCATCATATTGCAGTCTACATGTATCTCTTATGTGTGACTGCCATCATATTGCAGTCTACACATACTGTACCTTTTATGTGTGACTGCCATCATACTGCAGTCTACACGAATCTCTTATGTGTGACTGCCATCATATTGCAGTCTACACGTATCTCTTATGTGTGACTGCCATCATACTCCAGTCTGCACGTATCTCTTATGTGTGACTGCCATCATACTGCAGTCTACACATATCTCTTATGTGTGACTGCCATCTGCTGGTCACACGTATCATTGCACCATGTACCAAATTAAATAGCTTCAAGGTCGGTAAGCACAACCAAAACTATTCCGTAAATTAGGCGCATCGGGTTATAAGGCGCACTGTCGAGTTTTGAGAAAATGAAAGAATTTCAAGTGCACCTTATAGTCCGAAAAATACGGTAATATTCCGTGAGAAGCAGAAATCCAAACAAATCAGCAGTTGACGGGCATCATTGCTCAAATTGGGACGTTGTTGCTTTAAAACAAAAAGAAGGACCTTTCCCAGAATTACATAAGTGTCGTTCTGTCTCTCAGCACTGGTTCACAATGATCTTACTTAACCGCCTTAACACAAAAACATAACAAAACAGAAAAAAAGGGAAACATTTAATTGCACAGGCTTGTGATCCGTGGCAGAAGTGCATCTAACCATCAAGGAAAAATGTCCAAATAAGCAAGAACGAACAGACAGCCCCGCTTCTAAAAAGCTCCCGGAGGGATTGGAAGCCGGATTAAACCGTGTCGCGGATGGACCCGTGGCTCCATCTTCATTTCTATTTAATGACCTTCCTCGGAGCCAATCCACCTTTGCAGTATTCCATGTACTGTGGCCAGGAAGTGTAGAACCCAGACCCAGCACGTAGTTTTCACCGCACTGCAATTAGTTTGAAAGGCCTCCATCGCTAATAATGAACCGTTAACAAATTAAAACAATGAAACGCCAGCCGGACCACCTGGTCGGGGCAAACTTAGACGCATCGCCGCCATCGCCGGCAGAACCGGGCGTGAAGGCGCGGTAAATGATGCGACTTAAACACCCCCAATTGTTCGGTTATATTGTGTTAGAGGCTGCCGGGTGACAGCACGTCTGTTTTAATCGACTCCACCAAGCAAACACCTGGAGCCACGGTCTGCTCCAAAAAAAAAAAAAGGAATAACATCTTCCCGCACGACTGACAGCTGACAGCAGCGAGGCACACACTATTCCCCGACATCATTATCGCTCATCTTCAAGAGGACAAGGAAACACTCGCCGGGACACGGTTTCTATGGCTGTGGACCACTGGATGTGGTTGAAAAGAAACACTCAGGGATATTTTAAGTGGCTTTGTGTCTGATCGAGAACATTATTGGCTTTTTGTGCCACTGCATTGTATTTGTGCCGGGAGACGACCATGTGACTTGTTCCGGCCGTGGTTAGCTTAAGGCTCAATCAGGCTCCTCCCTATTTTTCTTGCCTCTCCGGAACTCAGAAGTCCACCTGTGCACCAGTGATGTTCGATATCGCTAATTTTCTTTCCGATCCGATACCGAGTAATATACAGGCTGGTATTGGCAATACTGATCTCATAATGATACTTTGTGCAAATGTCCCTAATGTGTTTGTTAAAATTTGAAACTTTGTGTATTTAAAATAACAACATAGGATAAATAACAATTATTTAATTAGTGTATAATATTTATTATATATTATTCATTTCATTATGTATTATTAGTATTTATGTATTTATTATTATGTATTATTTATTGTTATTATCCATTATTATATATTTATTTATTTCAAACTCTGAAGTATATTGAGGTAGTGGCGTGAATAACAATATAGCCAAGCTAATACAACAGTAAAAACAGGACAAACATATATTGTTATTATTTATTATATAATAATTACTTTATATTATTTATTATTATTTATGTATGTATTATTATATATTATGTATTATAATTTTTATTTATGTATTTGTTATCATATATTATTTATTATTAATATATGTTATTATATATTTATTTATTTCAAATTCAAGTATATTAAGGTAGTTGTTAGGAATTGGTGAGGTGGATCCCAAGGATGCAGAGACGTATTGTGTGTACAATTGTTCTTCCTTTTATTTAGGAGGAAAAAGTAGCAAAACAAAGGCGATGGTGGTAAACTCAAAAAACACACCATGTAAAAAACTACTAAGAGAAAAAACATACACAAAACTAAAAGCGCTAGACAAGGCTAGGAAAAATACTTAATGAAAGAAGTAAATAGAAAAAACAAAGTACAAAATAAAAACGCTAGACAAGGCTAGGAAAAATACTTCATGAAAGAAGTAAATAGAAAGACAAAGTACAAAATAAAAACGCTAGACAAGGCTAGGAATAATACAGGCAAACCTGAGAAGAATGGCACACGACAAACTACAACATATGCGACGGTTGCAAGCAGTGACAAAGTTCCGGCGCTCACATGTTGTCAGCAGCCATGTAAATAGGCTGCCACTTAATTGTCCTCAGGTGTGTGCTGCTGCCTCGCGCCAGCTGCACCCCACACTGTGAACGAGAGAGAGAGTGAACAGGTGTACAGACAAAACATAATTGAGCAATGAATTTCAGATTACCACAGCACCCCCCCCCCCTTCAACGGACGCCTCCTGGCGGCCTACCTGGCTTGTCTGGGAATCGAGTGTAAAGTTCCTTGATCAAATTTTGGTCAATTATAAGCGATCTAGAAATCCATGACCGCTCCGCCGGGCCGTACCCCTCCCAGTCTACCAGGTATTGGAGACCCCTGCCCCTTCTTCTCACATCCAGAATGGTGTTGACTGTAAACGCCGGGTGACCCTCAACCAGCCTGGGTGGAGGAGGCGGTACCTCAGGAGGACTGAGCGGGCTGGATGCGACAGGTTTGATGCGGGACACGTGAAAAACAGGATGGCACTTGAGAGATTCAGGAAGACGGAGCTTGACTGCAACGCGGTTGATGATCTTCCCAATAGGAAATGGTCCAATGAATCTGGGAGCAAGTTTCCTTGAGTCGGTGGCTAGTGGTAGGTCCCGGGACGATAACCAAACCTTCTGTCCCAACTGGTAGTGTGGGGCTGGTGTGCGATGGCGGTTGGCTAAAAGTTGGTTCGATCCATGGGAGATTCTCAGACCAGGTTGAGGGTTGCTGATGACAGGTGCAGATGGCCACCTCCAGGTCTTGGTTGGTCCGCTCTGTCTGTCCATTGCTCTGTGGGTGGTAGCCGGAGGATAGGCTAGGGGAGGCGCCCAGAGACTTGCAGAATGCCCTCCAGACGGCCGAGGAGAACTGTGGGCCTCTGTCGGATACCACATCAATGGGGATGCCGTGCAGCCGGAAAGCGTGGAGCACTAATAGTTGGGCTGTTTCAAAAGCAGAAGGCAGCTTGGGGAGGGCCACGAAGTGAGCCATCTTCGAGAACCGGTCCACAATGGTCAAGACAGTGTCTTTTCCCTCGGAGGGGGGCAGCCCCGTGACAAAGTCCACGGCTATGTGTGACCAAGGGCGGGAGGGGATGGGTAATGGGTGTAACAGTCCTGCAGGAGCCTGGTGGGATGCCTTGTTCTGGGCGCAGATCCGACGTGCTGCCACAAAAGCCTTTGTATCTGCCAGAATGGATGGCCACCAAAAACGCTGGGAGAGGACAAAACAGGTGCGACGAATACCTGGATGGCAAGCCATCTTCGACCCATGTGCCCAATCCAGAACGCTGGAACGGAGCCGAGGAATCACAAACAACCGACCTGGTGGACAGCCCTGAGGAGATGTGTCCGATTTCAGGGCCTCCAAGACTTGCCGCTCGATGTCCCACTGGAGTCCCTCAATGATGTGGGAATGGGGAACAATTGGTTCAGGGGATGAATTCTCAAAAGACGGTGAGTAGAGACAGGACAGGGCATCAGGCTTCCCATTCTGAGAACATGTTCGTCAAATGTCGAAAAATAAATTAATATATCGTCCAGGTAAACGAAAAGAAACCGACCTGTCATGTCCCGAAAAATGTCATTAATGAAACCCTGAAACACGCCAGGAGCATTAGTGATTCCAAAAGGCATGACTAAATACTCAAAATGTCAGAGAGAGGTGTTGAATGCAGTCTTCCATTCGTCCCCCTCTCGGATGCGAACTAGATGGTAAGCGTTGCGTGGATCGAGTTTAGTAAAAAATGTTGCTGACTTTAAGGGCGCAAATGCAGAATCGAGGACGAAGGGCGAATGAGACCCGCAGCTATTGATGTGTTTATATATTCTTCTAGTGCTTTGAGTTCGGTGTTTGACACTTTGTACATACGGGTCGATGGTAAAGCCGCTCCGGCTAGCAAATCGATGCCACAATCGTAGGGTCGGTGGGGGGGAAGAGATAGTGCACAATCCTTGCTAAACACCGCTCTTAAGTCATGGTAGTTAGCAGGCACGTTTGTCAAGTCCATGTCCTCTATTAGGGAGGTAGGTGGTGGTGTGTGAGAACCTGCGGCAGAACGAAGAAAATGTGTGTGGCAGGTTACACTCCAATTAATAATGGCCGAACGAGGCCAATCAATGTGTGGGTTATGCTTATGTAACCAGGTTAACCCCAGAATGACGGGCGCGGACCGAGATGGCACAATAAAAAAAGTTATTGTCTCACAATGATTACCAGACAAGCGCAGGTTGAGCGGATGGGTCTGGTGGGTAATGCTGGCTAATAGGCGCCAGTCTAGAGAATACACCCTTTTGGGTACATAAAGTTTTACAACTGGAATCTTATGCAGTCTCATGAACTCAAAATCCAAAAAGTTATCATCTGCTCCGGAGTCAATGAGAGCGCAATAGTCTACTTGTTGGTTAGGCCAGGAAAGAGTACCTTTTAGCTGCATTCTGCTTGCAGCCAACGAAGGAGAACGGCGACCTCTGGTGGACGTGTCCACTGGTGAGTGAGGGCGCATGCGTGGCTGTGCGGCAGGACGCGGCAGTACCTTGCAGCGGGAGATGAGATGATCAGCGGCCCCGCAATATAGGCAGAGTTGGAGGCAAAGGCGGCGTTCCCTCTCGGCGGTGGTGAGTCGGTGACCTCCCAGCTGCATCGGCTCGTCTATCTGCCACGTAGGAGAGGTGTCTTCGGAAACGAGTGGCTCCGTATTGCAGATAGCAGGTCTTGCAGGCGCTGATTGGCTGCTAGGTGGGGCTTGTCTCCCACGTCGATCCCTCCTCTCCTCCAATAGGCGGAAGTCGATCTGCACCGCCAGCTCGATGAGATCGTCCAAATTAGTCGGAGGTGACAGCGGGATTATCATGTGACGAATCTCGTCCGCGAGCCCCAGGAAGAAAGCGTCCAACAGCGCCGAGAGACCCCAGTCACAGTCGGCGGCCATGGTGCGGAACTCGATCGTGTAATCCGCGAACCGTCGTGAGCCCTGTTGCAGCCTGAAAAGGGACCTTGCTGCCTCTCTACCTGGGAGTCGTCACTGGAAAATCTGCCTCAGGGATTTGGAAAATTTTGCATATGTGGAGCTAGAGGTTGTCTGACGGTTCCATTCAGCAGTCGCCCAGGTGCCCGCACGGCCAGACAGGCGAAAGATAACGAACGCTACCTTTGCCCGCTCTGAGGTGAAAGCGGATGCGTTTAGCTCAAAATGTAGCTCACATTGCGTCAAACATTGTCTTACGTCTTCCCTTTCTCCGGAAAAACGTTCGGGTCGGGACAGCCGTGTGTTGCCGGTAGTAGCGGGTTGTGTAGGCTGGGCGGATGCTTGGTCAGGCACGGTGCTCGAGGTGGGTACTACGGTGGCTAGCAGCATGTTGACTGGTTCCAACATGGTGTCTTGACGCTGCGACAGTCCATGTAGACCCAGGCTCAGGTGGTCTAGCTGGGCCCCTGCTGGTTGATCCGTTGTGCCTGGCCATGCAATGCTCTTCTCCAGGAATCAGTCTCTGCGGGTTCCATAGTATGGCCGGAACTATTTTTGTTAGGAATTGGTGAGGTGGATCCCAAGGATGCAGAGACGTATTGTGTGTACAATTGTTCTTCCTTTTATTTAGGAGGAAGCACAAAGTAGCAAAACAAAGGCAATGGTGGTAAACTCAAAAAACACACCATGTAAAAAACTACTAAGAGAAAAAACATACACAAAACTAAAAGCGCTAGACAAGGCTAGGAAAAATACTTCATGAAAGAAGTAAATAGGAAAAACTAAGTACAAAATAAAAACGCTAGACAAGGCTAGGAAAAATACTTCATGAAAGAAGTAAATAGAAAGACAAAGTACAAAATAAAAACGCTAGACAAGGCTAGGAATAATACAGGCAAACCTGAGAAGAATGGCACACGATGAACTAGGGAGTTCTCTGGCAAGACCAACAACATACAGTATGTGACGGTTGCAAGCAGTGACAAAGTTCCGGCGCTCACATGTTGTCAGCAGCCATGTAAATAGGCTGCCACTTAATTGTCCTCAGGTGTGTGCTGCTGCCTCGCGCCAGCTGCACCCCACACTGTGGACGAGAGAGAGAGTGAACAGGTGTACAGACAAAACATAATTGCGCAATGAATTTCAGATTACCACAGTAATGACGTGAATAACAATATAGCCGAGCTAATACAACAGTAAAAACAGGACAAAAATCACACACAAAATGCATTATTTATTATATAATAATGATTATATATTATTTATTATTATTATTTATGTATTATTATTAGTAGTAGTAGTAGTAGTAGTAGTAGTATTATGTATTCGTTATCGTATAGTATATCATATATTATGTATTATGATCTATTATTATATATTTGTTTATAAGTATATTGAGGTAACAGTATAGCCAAGCTAATTCAACATTAAAAACAGGACAAAAATCATACGCAATATCATATATTATTCATTGTATTATTTACTATGTATGTGTGTATTACTATTTATTATTATTATTTATTTATTTATTTTTTTATTAATTGTATTATTATTGTTTATGTATTTGTTATTATATAGTTATCATATATATTATTTATTATTATTATCTATCATATATTTATTTATTTCAAACTATGCCGTATATTGAATAACAATAAAGCCAAGCTAATACAACAGTAAAAACAAGACACAAATCATACACAAAATGTATATACAATAATCATTATATAATATGTATTATATTATTTATTATAATTTTTGTATGTATTTATTATATATTATTTATTATTATGTATGTATTTGTTATCATGTATTTATTATTATTATTATCTGTTATTATATATTTATTTATTTCAAACTCTGAAGTGGTGTGAATAACAATAAAGCCAAGCTAACACAACAGTAAAATCAGGACAAAAATCATACACGGAACTGGTCTTTCAAACCATAAAATACCATAATAAAATCAATAAAATAAATGAATTAATAAGAACTACTATTAGAATAAAAAGTAGGTCACAATTTGGTTACGTGAAAATACTAATTGCCTCATTCACAAGTTTAGTTACCTTTTTTACACTGTGTTCCTGTTAATGATGCACATTATCTCAAATAACTAAAGTATCAAAAGTATCAATATTTTGATTTGAGAATCGATATTAGAGAAGAAAGATCTGGTATCGCTGGTATCTGTATTTCAACATCGATCCGCACATCACTACTGTACATACTCACGACCTCACAGACAGTGTGGAATTTTTAAACTCTTATATTTAAATTTGGGGGTATACTTTTGTAAGTCAGCTTACGAGCTTAATTGGTTCTGTGACGGAGCTCTTACATCAAAACAAATCAACGTCGCTTCCTGTTCTCCGTGCTGGCTTCACGTTTTTTGTCCAATGGATGGAAAACACGGTGACAGTAAAACCTCGATTTACAAACCCCTTTATTTGCAAACTGTTCTATTTACACACTTTTTTTGTGCTGCGCAGCTCAGAAATTTTTGCACAGTGTGTGTGCTTTTTCTGTGTTTCTTTGCTTTTTGACAAGTTTTCTTCATTTTGCTATTTCAATATGAAACAGACCAGCGTGGAAAAAGACTGTTTGCAAGGAGTACATTAATCGCGCTCGTAAGTATGGAATAATAAGTTTTTAATTGTGATGAGACCAGACTTTTCTGAGAAATACGCTGTGGGGAGACGTGGCCGGCAGACCGACAGCGAGGCGGGGTACGCCGGGACCGACTCCGAGATGGCGGCGAGGAGGCGTGGCCGGCGGACCAGCAGTGAGGCGGGACGCGCCGGGATCAGCGCCGAAACGAACGTCAGGTGCATGGAGCGCCCATCTGGGCGCAATTATATAATCCTCTGTCGATGTGTAAAAGGGCAGCAGCAGAGGAGGACGAGGCAGAAGCAGAGGAGAAACCAGGAAGTGCCGGGCGAGAGCGAGTGAGAGCAAGAGGCAGACGACGCGGTGCTGAAAAGCAAGCGGAAGAGCGAGCAGCGGGAGGCGGAGCTGAAAAGCGATCCGACAAAAGACGAAGATTTATTGAAACAATTAAACAAAGTCACAATCTGCTCGCCATCATGGCTGTCTTTGGTGGTCAGTGGAACCCGGACGGAGGAAGTCTGTTACACACGCTAAAGCAGACTTAATCACATAGCGTAGGAAAAGACTCCCTCTCGTTCAGCAGGGCCTCTTCCAAGAGCACACACACGGCCCCTCCTCCCGCCCCCTCTCTTCTCTCTTCTCTCCCTCTGCCTGCTCCTTTCTCTACAGCTCCTCATTTGCCGACGATTCAACTTTTTGTAAATGTTTAATATTATATGTTTATTAAAGATAAAGATTGGTGATTTTTGATCATTTGTGAGGGCAACAAAGGGACTTTTGTATTTGTGCGTGTGTTGGCAGAGCAGTACATTCAGAGGACAGTTGCTTGTCATTGTTTTTTTAGCTTGTTATTAATTATAAAGTGTATGCATCACCTCCTTGTTAAGTTTGTTTGATATACAGTTCTGCATAGCACTTCACAGTATTTTCAAACTGTACAAACCTTCATTGAAATATGCATTTGTCGTGGTTGGAACACATTAATATTTACATTGTTTCTTATGTAGAAATTTGCTTCACTATACAAACGTTTCCATTTACGAACCCTGTTCAAAAACCAGTTGAGTTTGTAAATCGAGGTTCCACTGTATGTCAATCTTTATATGGTATTGCTAGTGGGTAAGAACGGATGTTTCTGGTGGATGTCGCGGGGTTCACTATGGCATTTACTGCGCCAACTAATGGCGGGCATGCTTTTATGTCAAATTGCTTTTTGCAACTTAACCCTTGTGTAGTGTTCATATTGTTGTTATTCAGCCAGTGTTTGTTGGTCTGATGGACCCGTTAGATTTTGTGGCTTTTAATGCCTCACAATCAAACACTTGTATGTTAAAATACTGACCAGATGTTTACCTTATCCCCCCACATTCGACCCATACCAGTTTGCTTATCGCCCTAACCGCTCCACAGAGGACGCCATCTCCTCTGCACTCCACCTGAGCTTAGAACATCTGGAAGGAAAGGACACACACGTGCGGATGTTGTTTCTGGACTTCAGCTCAGCATTCAACACCATCATCCGGCAGCACTTGGTGAGCAAACTGGCCCCCCTTGGATTCAGTACTCCCCTATGCAACTGGCTGCTTGACTTCCTCACAGACAGACCCCAATCTGTGAGAGTGGGCAACAACACCTCCAGTGCCATCTTCCTGAGCACCGGCTCCCCCCAGGGCTGCGTCCTGAGTCCGCTGCTGTTCACGTTGATGACCCATGACTGCTGCGCCAGGTCCACTACAAACCACATTGTGAAGTATGCGGACGACACGACAGTAGTGGGCCTCATTCGTGACAACAACGACATGGACTACAGGGAAGAGGTGAAACATCTGGTTGACTGGTGCAGAACCAACAACCTGGTCCTGAACATCGACAAGACCAAGGAGATCATCGTCGACTTCAAGAAGCACCAGTCCAGCCACGCTCCACTCTTCATCAACGGCACAGCGGTGGAGATAGTAAGCAGCACCAAGTTCCTGGGGGTGCAGATAACTGACAATGTGACCTGGTCACACACTGGAGCTCTTGTAAAAAGAGCTCAGCAGCGCATGCACTTTTTGCGTCGGATGAAAAGAGCACAGCTCCCTACCCCCATTCTCACCACATTCTACAGAGGCACTATAGAGAGCCTACTGACCAACTGCATCTCTGTCTGGACTGGAGCCTGCAGTGCCTCGGACTGGAAGTCTCTCCAGAGAGTGGTGAGGACGGCGGGAAAGATCATCAGGACCCCTCTTCCTCCTATCCAGGAGATCGCAAAAAGCCGCTGCCTGACCAGGGCTCAGAAAATCTGCAGAGACTCCTCCCACCCCCGCCAAGGACTGTTTTCACTGCTGGACTCTAGAAAGAGGTCCGCAGCCTCCGTAGCAGAACCTCAAGGTTCTGTAACAGCTTCTTCCCTCAGGCCGTAATACTCTTGAACGCATCATAATCATCCCCTCAATTCCCCCCCAAAATTGATTAACTAGCTGGAATATAAAGACAATATAACATACATCCATAAACCAGGATGCATATGCAAAAGTGCAACATATTTATCTGTACAGTAATCTATTTATTTATATCTGCACCTTATTGCTTTTTTATCCTGCACTACCATGAGCTAATGCAACGTTCTTATCTGTACTGTAAAGTTCAAATTTGAATGACAATAAAAAGTAAGTCTAAATCTAAGACCCACAAACACTGGCTGAGTAACAACAATATGAACGTTGAATGGAAATTTATCTGCCAGTTTCTGCATCGCACAGGGATTCTTCTTTTGTGTTTCTGCAGCTGCGGTTCCCAAACAAGGTTGCAACATTGTTTGTCAACACTGTCTGCTCTCATTTTCTCACACATTTGTGTACATTTGTAGGTACACAGAACTCTCATGTTCTGTGTACCTACACTCTGTCCTCCCCCTGTCTAGGCCTGCTGTGTGTGTGTGTGTGTGTGTGTGTGTGTGTGTGTGTGTGTGTGTGTGTGTGTGTGTGTGCGTGTGTGTGTGTGTGTGTGTGTGTGTGTGTGTGGTTGCGTATGGTACACAGAACATCAATTTCTACACTTCTATTAGCCGCGGGTCCAGTGGACCCGGACATGTTATATGTAGTAGAAATGTGTATGGGGGGTGTATGGTGTGTGTGTTCATTAAATATGTATTCTGATATATGTTCTTCACAGAAAATGAGCCAAAGCCAGTGAGTCTCAGTTTTACAAATTAATTAATTGTATAATTTTTCTTTTAATAAAAATCGAAAACGGGCCCCACAGACCCGAACACCACACAAGGGTTAAATCATAACAATTGGCAAAGAGAAAGCTCTAAACTCAAAACACTCTTAAGTTAAGGTAACACTGAACAGACCCACAGACCTATACATAAAATATTAAACACAATATTTTCATGGATAAAACATGGCCAAATTGCTGCAAATATACTGCAGCTGATTTAAGACTTGCGTTAAAACCAACCCGTTAACACTAGAGGTGCTGACATTTTGAATTCTGCGGTTTATAAAATAGTGCGGCTAATTTATGGATTTTTATTCGCTGACAGCCGTAATGCAAATAGTTTTAAAAAAATTACAAAGAACAAGCAAAGACACTGCATGGGTATGGTATTGTTTGTTGCTATGGCGCCAACTTTTGGACGTGTTTACTCACTGAAGGTGCTGCGTTGCCCTCCTGTTGAAACTGAGCTTTCAACCAGAAGTACAATTGCCGTTCAGTCTTCTAGCCGTCCATAGCGTTTTTACTCGTATGGATTCTTCATTCATCACTCAAAGCAACAATTGAAAGTTTTACAATATAACCTGATTGATTCGTACTTAATAAATGGTCCTATCTGTGATGTCTGCAGGATGTTTTCATGCCTTGTTAGCATTAGCTAATATGCTAACATGTTTACAAGTGTTTTTGTTAGTACTATTAACTTACAATAACATTATTTTGTGTATTATTTCAGTTTCGTGAGCTCACCAAGATGTCACCGCGGAGTTATTGAGTCTGTTTAGCTGATTGGAGATCTAGCTTCCGCAGCTAGTGGGTTCATGACCATGACTTCTGTTTTGTTTGATTATCTGCCATGTTACAGACACCGTTTGAAAACAATTAAGGTATGTAAATAACTATTTACTAAATATTTCTGTGTAAATAACTCATTTCACAACATATATGTCTGCGGCTTATAGTCTGGTGCAGCCAATATATGAAACAAATATTTTTTCTTCTAAAAGTTAGTTAGTGCGGCTTATATACTGGTGCGCGCTATAGTCCGGAAAATACGGTATTTGTGTTTTGGTCTCACTTAAGGATTGTGAATGATGGGCAATTCAAAAGTACACTGTGAGGTTGCCTCATCCAATATGATATCAAGTTCATTTGGAGAGTTATGGTGGCTGCCGCTTGCCGTAGTTAAGAGCTACTTCCTGATGAAAAGGTTGCTGTGATACTGACGCGGTCCTGTCGACATACTGTATAACCACCTCGAAAGTAGCTTAGTTATTGATGTTTATTTCTGGTCTTGTCATCCTCATCCGGACAGAAGGGCAACACGGCAGTGCGGCTGGATCAAAAGAGAGGTCGAAGACTCTTTACTGAACCAAAAGTTGCTTTATTACAAGTGAGTGTCATTATACAGGACTGCAGTACCTGGGGGAGGTCAATTTAAAAAAAAATAGGTACTCCTTCTTTCTCTGTTTGGGTGTGTGTTCATTCAGGAGAGTACAACCTGACCATTTAAGGAGATGTTCGTGTGTAAGTGACTGGAAAGACAACAGATGTACACCATAACTTGTAGGTTGACGTTTAAGTTAAACATGTAGTCTCTCCTCCAGGATAGAGCTATCACTTTTGCATTCCGAAGTCTGAATGTATTGGCTCTTCTCGTGAGCAAGCTAACCCAGTCCCCATGTGAATGTCCAACTAAAGCTCTTTAATTTATTATGGGCTCAAACATTATTTACTTAAACCTGGTGGTTTGCTTTCTCCAAGTTGAATATACATATTCACCATATTTGGAACATAATATGAGTTCATTAATTAACTTCATTATGTAAGTAGTTAGTTCAGAAGTATCGGTAACGTACGTAAAAGTAACAATCAAGCCGCTTATTACTAGAACAAGTAATGGCGTTACCTCATTCATAAAACACAATAAAGTGGACACAAATATCATCACTGAATACTCCGTATGCGGCATTATCGTTCATAGCGCTGTCATTAATTACACTCTGTGCAGCAGATGCCAATTTTAGATGTAATAAAGCCAAGTGTCAGCTCAGTAATTCAAAGCTTTCCCTCTTTTGCAAAGTCAAATGAAATTGGCTGCGTTAATGTGTGTGCAGGAAGACTTTTGAGAGCACTGCCAGGTGAGATTGACGGATAAAATTGTTGGTGTAATGGAACAGATGTACACATTAGTTGCTTCACTGGCGACTGGCAGACGCTTAAAAGCTGATGGTTGTCAAAAAAAGTAGGAACAACCAACTTCCAATATTGTCCTGATCCCACATGACAGTTTGGATATACAAACCCTGTTTCCATATGAGTTGGGAAATTGTGTTAGGTGCAAATATAAACGGAATACAATGATTTGCAAATCCTTTTCAACCCATATTCAATTGAATGCACTACAAAGACAAGATATTTAAAGTTAAAGTTAAAGTATCAATGATTGTCACACACACAGTAGGTGTGGCGAAATTATTATCTGCATTTGACCCATCACCCTTGATCACCCAATGGGAGGTGAGGGGAGCAGTGGGCAGTAGCGGTGGCCGTGCCCGGGAATCATTTTTGGTGATTTAACCCCCAGTTCCAACCCTTGATGCTGAGTGCCAAGCAGGGAGGTAATGGGTCTCATTTTTATAGTCTTTGGTATGACTCGGCCGGGGTTTGAACTCACAACCTACCGATCTCAGGGCGGACACTCTAACCACTAGGCCACTGAGTAGATGTTCAAACTCATAAACTCAAACTCATAAACTTTATTTTTTTTTTGCAAATAATAATTAACTTAGAATTTCATGGCTGCAACACGTACCAAAGTAGTTGGGAAAGGGCATGTTCACCACTGTGTTACATGGCCTTTCCTTTTAACAACACTCAGTAAACGTTTGGGAACTGAGGAGACACATTTTTTAAGCTTCTCAGGTGAAATTCTTTCCCATTCTTAGTTGATGTACAGCTTAAGTTGTTCAACAGTCCGGGAGTCTCCGTTGTAGTATTTTAGGCTTCATAATGCGCCACACATTTTCAATGGGAAACAGGTCTGGACTACAGGCAGGCCAGTCTAGTACCCGCATTCTTTTACTATGAAGCCACGTTGATGCAACACGTGGCTTGGGATTGTCTTGCTGAAATAAGCAGGGGCGTCCATGGTAACGTTGCTCGGATGGCAACATATGTTGCTCCAAAACCTGTATGTACCTTTCAGCATTAATGGCGCCTTCACAGATGTGTAAGTTATCCATGTCTTGGGCACTAATACACCCCCATACCATCACAGATGCTGGCTTTTCAACTTTGCGCCTATAACAATCCGGATGGTTCTTTTCCTTTTGGTCCGGAGGACACGACGTCCACAGTTTCCAAAAACAATTTGAAATGTGGACTCGTCAGACCACAGAACACTTTTCCACTTTGTATCAGTTCATCTTAGATGAGCTCAGGCCCAGCGAAGCCGACAGCGTTTCTGGGTGTTGTTGATAACCGGTTTCGCCTTGCATAGGAGAGTTTTAACTTGCACTTACAGATGTAGCGACCAACTGTAGTTACTGACAGTGGGTTTCTGAAGTGTTCTTGAGCCCATGTGGTGATATCCTTTACACACTGATGTTGCTTTTAGATTGTTGATGCAGTACAGCCTGAGGGATCAAAGGTCACGGGCTTAGCTGCTTACGTGCAGTGATTTCTCCAGATTCTCTGGACCCTTTGATGATATTACGGACCGTAGATGGTGAAATCCCTAAATTCCTTGCAATAGCTGGTTGAGAAATGTTTTTCTTAAACTATTCAACAATTTGCTCACGCATTTGTTGACAAAGTGGTGACCCTCGCCCCATCCCTGTTTGTGAATGACTGAACATTTCATGGAATCTACTTTTATACCCAATCATCGCACCCACCTGTTCCCAATTTGCCTGTTCACCTGTGGGATGTTCCAAATAAGTGTTTGATGAGCATTCCTTAACATTATCAGTATTTATTTCCACCTTTCCAAACTTATTTGTCACGTGTTGCTGGCATCACATTCTAAAGTTAATGATTATTTGCAAAAAAAAAAATGTTCATCAGTTTGAACATCAAATATGTTGTCTTTGTAGCATATTCAACTGAATATGTGTTGAAAATGATTTGCAAATAATTGTATTCCGTTTATATTTACATCTAACACAATTTCCCAACTCATATGGAAACGGGGTTTGTATGTTTATTATTTTGGCATTATTTATTTATTATTGGTTTGTTTCCACTACCTGCATGTTTGGATTGTGTCACTTAGCTTCTGGTCCCCCTCACATGATTGGCAATCAGGAGACACACCTATCCTTGGTTCATTATTGTGCTCACCTCTAAGAAAAAAAAAAATAAATAAAAAAAAAAAAATAAATATATATATATATATATATATATATACACATATATATATATTGCCAAAAGTATTTAACTACCCATCCAAATGATGAGAATCAGGAGTCCTAATCACTTGGCCCGGCCACAGGTGTATACAATCAAGCACGTATGCATGGAGACTGTTTCTACAAACATTTGTGAAATAATGGGCCACTCTCAGTGATTTCCAGCGTGGAATTGACATAGGATGCCACCTGTGCAACAAATCCAGACGTGAAATGTCCTCGCTCCTAAATATTCCAAAGTCAACTTTATTATAAGAAAAGTGAAGAGTTTGGGAACAACAGCAACTCAGACACCAAGTGGTAGGCCACGTAAACTGACAGAGAGGGATCAGCAGATGCTGAAGCGCATAAGGCAAAAACTTTCTGCACAGTCAGTTGCTACAGAGCTCCAAACTTCATGTGACCTCCGAATTAGCCCACGTACAGTACGCAGAGAGCTTCATGGAATTTGTTTTCCATGGCCGATCAGCTGCATTGTGCCGAGTGTGATATTTGGTGGTGGAGGAAATATGGTATGGGGTTGGTTTTTCAGGAGTTGGGCTTGGCCTTTTAGTTCCAGTGAAAGGAACTTTGAATACTCCAGGATACCAAAACATTTTGGACATGTCCATGGGATGGCACTTCAAGTTCATATGCAAAAAAATATGTAGTGTGAGGAAAATGTGAGGCCTGGAGCATCAGCAACACAACGTAAGACTAATTATTACGCCGACAAAAATAAAATGAAAATACGCCTAAACTTTTGAAGAATAAAAATATGAACATGATGTAGTCTAACTGTGCAGCTTTGGGTCATGTAAGTTTGATCAGGCTTTAAATTGTCACAACAGGGCCATACTAAGACTTGTAATCTACATTTAAACCACTTCTTTGTGAGCTACACATTCCGTAATGGTGGTGCTTTGCTCAACATATTTGCATATATTTTGCCTTACGACCCATTCAAGCCTCTTCAAAACAAATCGTCCATACATATATACAAAACCCAAAACCAGTGAAGATGACACATTGTGTAACTCGTAAATAAAAACAGAATACAATGATTTGCAAATAATTTTCAACGTATATTCAATTGAATAGACTGCAAAGATACTTAATGTTTGAACTGAGAAACTTCTCTTTTTTTATGCCAATATTCACTGCACCATCTCCCGCTGGCCTTCACCATGGCCATGGAGGTGATCATCCGGGCATCGCGATGGGTGGTTGGAGGACAGCTAATAAGACCTGGCCTGAGGCTGCCGCCTGTCAGAGCCTACATGGATGACCTCACAACACTCACCACAACCAAGGCTTGCACTGTACGGCTTCTAGGAAAGCTCCAAGAAAACATTGAGCTGGCTCGCATGAAGATCAAGCCAAGCAAGTCCAGAAGCATCTCTATTGACAAGGGGAAACTGTCACACCACCGCTTTCACATTGGTGAGGAACCTATTCCAACAGTCTCCGAGAAGCCTGTGAAGTCCCTAAGTCGTTGGTATGATGCCTCCCTCAAAGACAAATAGCAGGTAGACCAGCTCAGGAAGGAGGTAGCCAGCGGCCTGGAGAACATCGGCAGAACCCTGCTTCCCGGCAAGCTGAAGCTCTGGTGCATGCAGTATGGACTACTTCCACGCCTATTGTGGCCACTAACCCTCTATGAAGTCCCGCTCTCTAAGGTGGACAAGCTGGAGAGACTGGTTAGCTCATATGCAAGGAAGTGGCTTGGCCTTCCCAGGTGCCTCAGCAGTATTAGGCTCTACGGCAAAGAAATGCTAGAACTGCCCATTTCCAGTCTTTAAGAGGAGTTCAAGTGCGCCAAAGTCAGACTGGAGATGATGCTACTGGATTCGAGTGATCCATTTGTGGCCCAAGCTGCCCCCATCCTGGCTACTAGGAGGAAGTGGACCCCATTGGCTGCAACTGAGCAGGCTAAAGCAGCACTCTGGCACAGAGACATTGTGGGCCGAGTACAGCAGGGGAGGAGTGGTCTTGGCCTTGGGGCCAGTACACCAGCCTGGAGCAAGGCCACTCCATCTCAGAGACGCAAGCTGGTGGTCCAGGAGATACGTCGGGAAGAGGAAGCAAGACGGTGCGCACAAGCTGTGGCGCAGGCAAAACAAGGGCAGTGGATGACATGGGAAGGAGTAGAGAAGAGGAAGATCTCCTGGAAAGAGCTGTGGGAGATGGAGGCATTCAGGGCGAGCTTTACCATCAGGGCTGCCTACGATATCTTGCCTTCTCCAAAAAACCTCAGCCAGTGGTATGGTGAAGACCCCACATGCCCTCTATGTCCGAGTCCAGCAACACTGAAGCACATCCTGGTGGGCTGCAAGACCAGCCTCACCCAAGGCCGTGACACCTGGCGGCACAACCAGGTGCTAAAGTGTCTTGCAGCAGTGCTGGAAAGTCGACGGACAAGTGTCAATGCCCTTCCTCCCCCGTCATCCCGTTGGCACGCAACAACATTTGTCCGGGAGGGCGAGGGTCAAGCCAACCTCACCCCCACAAGACCAGACACTGGACAGCTAGGCGGGGCACGGGACTGGAAACTACTGGCAGACCTGGGCCAGAGACTCTGCTTCCCAGTTGAGATTGTGTCCACCAACCTGCGGCCAGATCTTGTTCTGTGGTCAGCTTCGCTCAGGCTCGTGTACATCATAGAGCTCACGGTGCCCTGGGAGAGTGCAATGGGGGAGGCCTACGAGTGCAAGAAGTTGAGGTACACTGAGCTTGCAGCCGATGCGCAACAACAAGGCTGGAAAGCGAGGGTACGCCCAGTGGAAGTAGGCTGCAGAGGGTTTGTGGCCACCTCAACATCCAGGCTCCTCAGGGAAATGGGAGTGCGAGGGAAGGCCCACCGGCAGGCAGTGAAAAACCTCTCAAAAGTCGCTAAAAAGGGGAGTCAGTGGCTGTGGGTCAAGCGGAGGGACTCCACCTGGGCTTTCAAGTGAGTGATGGTATCTAGGGAGTGATCCTGGGATGCTGGGACTCACTGCTGAACCCTCTGGAGGTGTCGTGGGCCACTTGTGGCAAAAAAAACCGAAAAGGGGACGGCGTGGCAAAGTTGGGAGAGTGGCCGTGCCAGCAATCTGAGGGTTACTGGTTAAATCCCCACCTTCTACCATCCTAGTCACGTCCGTTGTGTCCTTGAGCAAGACACTTCACCCTTGCTCCTGATGGGTCCTGGTTAGCGCCTTGCATGGCAGCTCCCGCCATCAGTGTGTGAATGTGTGTGTGTATGGGTGAATGTGTAAATAGTGTCAAAGCGCTTTGAGTTCCTTAAAAAAAGGTAGAAAAGCGCTATACAAGTATAACCCATTTGTGCCAGCTTTTTTGAAACATGTTGCAGGCATCAAATTCCAAATGAGCTAATATTTGCAAAATATAACGTTTTCGAGTTCGAACGTTAAATATCTTGTCTTTGCAGTCCATTCAATTGAATATAAGTGGAAAAGGATTTGCAAATCATTGTATTCTGTTTTTATTTACCATTTACACAACGTGACAACTTCACTGCTTTTGTAGATTTTTATGTGTTTATAAGGGATATATGCAAGCCAAAAAGTGTAATATTAACTGCAATGTGGCTTACATATGTAGCTTGTGCACCATAAAGTTTATTATTATCAAAAAGCAAGTTTTTGCACATTTCTAGAGCTTGTACGGGTTAGTGGGTTAAAACCTGTTTATAAAATCAAAATATGCCGCATTCCATCAAATCTGCCATCAGGCGGTCAAAGGCCAAAGTTGTGCAGAGCTTGAATAGTGTGGATATTTCTGCAGCCTCCCAGCTCCTGGTTAAAGGTACTTTAAGTATCGTATGTCAAGCTTGAGGTGGGTCTCCTGAAGGCAGCACCAAAAATGCATGATGGAAAGGCAACGTTTTCAATAAATAATTGGCTAGTGCTGAGCATGTAGAGAACAGGGTGGATAAAAGCAAGTGGAAAAACAGTAGGGCATCACCTAATGGTGCCTCGGGCTCCAGGTTTGCACAATGTGGTAAATGGCGTGAGATAAAATATTTATCACACAGCTTTTCTTGGAAACACAGTAAAAAAATGATGCATAATGGCATCTCTGTGTACACAATGTTGTCATGACAAAAGTATAACAAAAGCCCAGGTTGGTGTTTGTAGGGTTTTCTTATGTTATTATTTGTACACAGCCTCACTTAATGTTCATCTCTTTGTGTGGTGTTTTTTTTTTGCATGCAAATTCTTATACGGTAGAACCTCGATTTCCAAACACCTTTTTGCATCCTTTTCGGTTTACAAACTTTTACATCGTGCCAAATATTGTCTTGTGTGCAAACCATGCTTCATTCACTCTTTCATTCTTTTATTCAATCATGTTGCCTGCTGCTTGAAACCATCAGGGGTTGTCATTTAGATAGAGAGACAGACTTAGACTTCCTTTTATTGTCATTCAAATTTGAACTTTACAGTACAGATAAGAACGGAATTGTGTTGCATTAGCTGGTTGTAGTGCAGGATAAAATAGCAATAAGGTGCAGATATAAATAAATAGGTTACTGTACAGATAAATATATTGCACTTTCGCATATGCATCCACATTTATGGATGTATGTTATATTGTCTTTATATTCCAGGCAGTTAATCCATTTTTGGGGGGAATTGAGGGGATTATTTTGTTGCGTTCAAGAGTCTTACGGCCTGAGGGAAGAAGCTGTTCCAGAACCTGGAGGTTCTGCTACGGAGGCTGCGGAACCTCTTTCTAGAGTCCAGCAGTGAAAACAGTCCTTGGGGTGGGAGGAGTCTCTGCAGATTTTCTGAGCCCTGGTCAGGCAGCGGCTTTTTGCGATCTCCTGGATAGGAGAAAGAGGAGTCCTGATATATATATATATATTTATATACTACATACATTGGGAGTGTCTTGAAAGTGTGCAGTTTTTTACTAAAATAGGGACTTTTGTCAGACTTAAACTTCCTTTTATTATCATTCAAATTTGAATTTTACAGTACAGATAAGAACAACATTCTGTTGCATTAGCTCATTGTAGTGCAGGATAAAAAAGCAACAAGGTGCAGATATAAATAAATAGATTACTGTACAGATAAGTATATTGCACTTTTGCATATGCATCCACGTTTATGGATGTATGTTGTATTGTCTTTATATTCCAGTCAGTTAACCTGTTTTGGGGGGGAATTGAGGGGATTATTATGATGTGTTCAGGAGTCTTACGGCCTGAGGGAAGAAGCTGTTACAGAACTTGGAGGTTCTGCTACGAAGGCTGCGGAACCTCTTTCTAGAGTACAGCAGTGAAAACAGTCCTTGGTGGGGGTGGGAGGAGTCTCTGCAGATTTTCTGAGCCCTGGTCAGGCAGTGGCTTTTTGCGATTTTCTGGATAGGAGGAAGTGGAGTCCTGATGATCTTTTCCGCCGTCCTCACCACTCTCTGCAGAGACTTCCAGTCTGAGGCCCTGCAGGCTCCAGTCCAGACAGAGATGCAGTTGGCCAGTAGGCTTTCTATAGTACCTTTGTAGAATGTGGTGAGAATTGGGGGAGGGAGCTGTGCTCTTTTCATCCCACGCAAAAAGTGCATGTGCTGCTGAGCTCTTTTTACAAGAGCGCCGGTGTGTGACCAGGTCATATTGTCAGTTATCTGCACCCCCAGGAACTTGGTGCTGATTACGATCTCCACTGCTGTGCTGTTGATGAAGAGTGGAGCGTGGCTGGACTGATGCCTCCTGAAGTCGACGATGATCTCCTTGGTCTTGTCGATGTTCAGGAATAGGTTGTTGGTTCTGCACCAGTTAAAATAAGGACTTTTGTTGAGGCTAGACCCAATTATTAATCTTTATATGTATTCTTATGAAGAACTTTGCTTCACTATACAAACTCTCCTGTTTGGGAACCATGTTCACGAGGCAATGAAGTTCATAAATTGAAGATCCACTGTTTTAGCCGGTGAAAACATTTTATTCTTACTGACCAGTGATTTGGGCTGGGTGATTATATGAGCGGGAAAAATGTCAGGTTCATCACATTGATCACGTGTAAGCATATTTTAACTCGATCTAACATGGTGTATTTCTCCCAACCGTGTCCCTCGGGAAGTCCTGTGTGGAATGCTGAGATAGTATGGGGTATCGGACTGTCTGATTGTGGCGGTCCGCTCCCTGTACGATCAGTGACAGAGCTTGGTCCGCATTGCCGGCAGTAAGTCAGACACGTTTCCAGTGAGGGTTGGACTCCGCCAAGGCCGCCCTTTGTCACAGATTCTGTTTATAACTTTTATTGGTTCGCAGCCGAGTGTGAAGCGACTGGGTTGAGAATCAGCACCTCCAAGTCGGAGTCCATGGTTCTCGCCTGTAAAAGGGTGGAGTGCCATCTCCGGGTTGGGGAGGAGACCCTGCCCCAAGTGGAGGAGTTCAAGTACCTCGTAGTCTTGTTCACGAGTGAGGGAAGAGTGGATCATGAGATCGACAGGCGGATCGGTGCGGCGTCTTCAGTAATGCAGACGCTGTATCGATCCGCTGTGGTAAAGAAGGAGCTGAGCCGGAAGGCAAAGCTCTCAATTTACCGGTCGATCTACGTTCCCATCCTCACCTATGGTCATTAGCTTTGGGTTGAGACCGAAAGGACAGATCACGGGTACAAGCGGCGGAAATGAGTTTCCTCCGCCGGGTGGCGGGGCTCTCCCTTAGAGATAGGGTGAGAAGCTCTGTCATTTGGGAGGAGCTCAAAGTAAAGCCGCTGCTCCTCCACATCAAGAGGAGCCAGATGAGGTGGTTTGGGCGTCCGGTCAGGATGCCACCCGGACGCCTCCCTGGGGAAGTGATTAGGGCACGTCTGACCGGTAGAAGGCCACGGGGAAGACCCAGGACGCGTTGGGAAGACTTTGTCACCTGGCTGGACTGGGAATGCCTTGGGATTCTCCGGGAGGAGCTGGACCAAGTGGCTGGGGAGAGGGAAGTCTGTGTTTCTCTGCTTAGGCTGCATCCCCCGTGACCCGACCTCGAATAAGTGGAAGAAATGTATGGCTGGATGGATGGAGTTGTAATATGTTAAAAATAATAATCATTGGGAGCCTTGTTTTAATCGAAAGGATGTTAACTTAAAGGGGTCATATGATTTTCCTTGTGGTTTACATAACATATAATAGTGGTTCTGTTTGACAGCAAGCACCTTATCAACACAGGACAATGTGACAATATGAAGTTTAAAAACATGAGGCACAAAAGTAACAATTAAAATAATCGAAGTGTCAACATTACTGGGTACTTTAAAGAACAAGTTTAAGATTATTTTAAAAAGTGCATAAAGTGAGGCATTCTCTAATGATTTGGGAAAGCTTGGACCGACAGAACTGTTTGGCCAAAGGTTGTTTTTCTGTAGGCTATGTCAAGGTCCCATTAGGGGCTAATCCCTATCATGTTTACCACTGTGTTACATGGCCTTTCCTTTTAACAACACTCAGTAAACGTTTGGGAACTGAAGAGACACATTTTTGAAGCTTTTCAGGTGGAATTTTTTCCCATTCTTGCTTGATGTACAGTTAAAGGCCTACTGAAATGCGATTTTCTTATTTAAATGGGGATAGCAGGTTATACATGATCGTTTTGCGATATTGCCATATTTTTGCTGGAAGGATTTAGTAGAGAACATCGACGATAAAGTTCGCAACTTTTGGTCGCTGATAAAAAAGCCTTGTCTGTACCGAAAGTAGCAGACGAGTAGCGTGATGTCGCAGGTTGTGGAGCTCCTCACATCTGCACATTGTTTACAATCATGGCCACCAGCAGCGAGAGCGATTCGGACCAAGAAAGCGACGATTTCCCCATTAATTTGAGCGAGGATGAAAGATTTGTGGATGAGGAAAGTGAGAGTGAAGGACTGGAGGGCAGTGGGAGCGATTCAGATAGGGAAGATGCTGTGAGAGGTGGGTGCGACCTGATATTCAGCTGGGAATGACTAAAACAGTAAATAAACACAAGACAAATATATACTCTATTAACCACAACACAACCAGGCTTATATTTAATATGCCACAAATTAATACCGCATAACAAACACCTCCCCCCTCCCGTCCATATAACCCGCCAATACAACTCAAACACCTGCACAACACACTCAATCCCACAGCCCAAAGTACCGTTCACCTCCCCAAAGTTCATACAGCACATATATTTCCCCAAAGTCCCCAAAGTTACGTACGTGACATGCACATAGCGGCACGCACGTACGGGCAAGCGATCAAATGTTTGGAAGCCGCAGCTGCATGCGTACTCACGGTACCGTGTCTGCGTATCCAACTCAAAGTCCTCCTGGTAAGAGTCTCTGTTGTCCCAGTTCTCCACAGGCCAATGGTAAAGCTTGACTGTCATCTTCCTGGAATGTAAACAATGAAACACCGGCTGTGTTTGTGTTGCTGCAGTCGGCCGCACTACACCGCTTCCCACCTACAGCTTTCTTCTTTGCTGTCTTGTTCATTGAACAAATTGCAAAAGATTCACCAACACAGATGTCCAGAATACTGTGGAATTTTATGATGAAAACATACGACTTAATAGCTGGCCACCATGCTGTCCCAAAATGTCCTCTACAATCCGTGACGTCACGCGCTGACGTCATCATACTGAGACGTTTTCAGCAGGATATCTTGCGCAAAATTTAAAATTGCACTTTAGTAAGCTAACCCGGCCGTATTGGCATGTGTTGCAATGTTAAGATTTCATCATTGATATATAAACTATCAGACTGCGTGGTCCGTAGTAGTGAGTTTCAGTAGGTCTTTAAATTGTTCAACAGTCCGGGGTCTCCGTTGTCGTATTTTACACTTCATAATGCGCCACACATTTTCAATGGGAGACAGGTCTGGACTACAGACAGGCCAGTTTAGTACCCGCACTCTTTTACTACAAAGCCACGCTGTTGTAACACATGCAGAATGTGGCTTGGCATTGGTTTGCTGAAATAAGCAGGTGCGTCCATGAGAACGTTGCTTGGATGGCAACATGTTGCTCCAAAACCTGTATGTACCTTTCAGCATTAATGGTGCCTTCACAGATGTGTAATTTACCCATGCCTTGGGCACTAATACACCCTCATACCATCACAGATGATGACTTTTCAACTTTGCGCCTAGAACAGTCCGGATGGTTCTTTTCCTCTTTGGTCCGGAGGACACAACGTCCACAGTTTCCAAAAACTATTTGAAATGTGGACTCGTCAGACCATAGAACACTTTTACACTTTGCATTAGTCCATCTTCCGGTTCCGGTTCACCGTGCGTGACTGCTCGCTGACTGCTCGCTGTTTCGAAAAAGCTAAGTATCGTTCTATTTGTGTGCTTTTAATTGTTCTGCAGCTTTCTTTATTACTTTCTCAACATATTTAGTAGTACTATTTAACTTGCAAATCACCCGATCTCTGTCTCTCCACCCCTCCCGCAGCTAGCTAGCAGCTAGCTGCTAAGCTAACGAAGCTAGCACGGAGAAAGGCGTCGCCGGTCAGAAGGACTTCCCGGAAGAAAGCAGGAACTTCACTCGGTGACAGAAAACACCGTGAGTATGGCTTCTTGCGCGTCTTGCACCTTACTCACGGAGAGGCTGGCTCTGCTAGAGGGCCGTGTCCGCCAGTTAGAGCAGAGTAATCTCGTAACTTTAGATGTTGCGGACACATCTGCTAGCGTTAGCTGTAGCGAGCTAACTAGCCCAGCCTGTAGTAGTCCTAAGCGGCCTACAAGCTACGGTGTACCGGTTGAGACGCATAATAGATTTAGCTCTTTAGCTAGTCCTACACCCCAGTCTACCGGGCACCACACCTTAGTCATAGGGGACTCCATCACCCGAAACATAAAGCTTAGCAAACCAGCCACAATTAAGTGCATCCCTGGGGCCCGAGCACCTGACATTGAGGCTAATCTTAGGGAGCTAACTCGCAACAGGCCTAGTAAACACGTACGACAGGCTAATCGCACCACCAGTTATGCGAATATAGTTGTACACGTTGGCTCCAATGACACTAGAATGAGACAGTCAGAGATTACAAAGAGAAACATAGCCAGGACTTGTGATCTCGCTAGAAAGATGTCCAGGCATCGAGTAATTGTCTCTGGCCCCCTGCCTGCGAGAGGCAATGATGAGAGATATAGCAGATTAGTCTCGCTTAACAAGTGGCTGGCTAGCTTCTGTAGACAACAGGGACTAACGTTTATTGATAATTGGCCCCCTTTCTGGGGCAAACCAGGCTTGCTGATGAGGGACGGCCTTCACCCTAACCAGGAAGGCGCCATCATCCTGCCTAAGAACATAGACTACTGTTTAAGTCACATTTGACTAACTACACTAGAGCAAGCCCGGTCACAGGCAATTACAGAGCCTGCTAGTCCGGGTGAGGAGTCAGTTAAGCTAGAACTAGCCAGCACCAGGCTGGATAATTCCTGTACGCATAGCAATTTTCTTAGAATAACACACAACTCACATAATGTGTTTTCTGTTGTGAATGTGTCCGGGGTAGATATGCATTCTACTGAGGTGGCAAATCATGATGCGTTCAGTCGATCGCAGCATCAAGCAAACAATCTGAAAATCCCCGTCGTATCAATTCCTAGATATGGTCGAAACTATTTAAAGTGCACTACGTATAATAAACGCAACATTATTAATATTTCTACTATGGATAATTTAAACAAAAACTCGTCAAAACAGCCCAATACTTATAATATGGGCTTTTTAAACATAAGATCATTGTCTCCCAAAACGTTATTAGTTAATGAGGTCATTAGAGACAACAATCTTAACGTCAATGGTCTTAGCAAAACCTGGCTCAAACCAGACGATTTTTTTGCGCTAAATGAGGCATCTCCTCCTAACTATACGAATGCGCATATTGCCCGTCCCCTTAAAAGGGGTGGGGAGGTCGCACTAATATACAATGAAAACTTTAACCTTACCCCTAACCTAAATAATAAATACAAATCGTTTGAGGTGCTTACTATGAGGTCTGTCGCACCGCTGCCTCTCGATATGGCTGTTATCTACCGCCCCCCAGGGCCCTACTCGGACTTTATTAATGAATTCTCAGAGTTCGTTGCTGATCTAGTGACGCACGCAGACAATATAATCATAATGGGGGACTTTAATATCCATATGAATACCCCATCGGACCTTCAGTGCGTGGCGCTCCAGACTATAATTGATAGCTGTGGTCTTACACAAATAATAAATGAACCTACGCATCGCAACGGCAATACGATAGATCTAGTGCTGGTCAGGGGTGTCACCACCTCCAAAGTTATGGTACTCCCGTATACTAAAGTAATGTCCGATCATTACCTTATAAAATTCGAAGTTCTGACTCATTGTCAACAAACTAATAATAATAATAACTGCTATAGCAGCCGCAACATTAATGCTGCCACAACGATGACTCTTGCTGACCTACTGCCTTCGGTAATGGCACCATTCCCAAATTATGTCGGCTCTATTGATAACCTCACTAACAACTTTGACAATGCCCTGCGCAAAACCATTGATAGTATAGCACCGCTAAAACAAAAAAGGGCCCCTAAAAGGCGCACCCCATGGTTTACAGAAGAAACCAGAGCTCATAAATTATCATGTAGAAAGTTGGAACGCAAATGGCGCGCGACCAAGCTTGAGGTTTTCCATCAAGCATGGAGTGATAGTTTAATATTGTATAAACGCATGCTTACCTTAGCTAAAGCTAAATATTACTCAAATCTCATCCGCCTCAACAAAAACGACCCTAAATTTTTGTTTAGTACAATAGCATCGCTAACCCAACAAGGGACTCCTCCCAATAGCTCCACCCACTCGGCAGATGACTTTATGAATTTCTTTAATAAGAAAATTGAACACATTAGAAAGGAGATTAAAGACAACGCATCCCAGCTACAACTGGGTTCTATGAACACAGATACAACTGTATCTACGACGGATACTGCAATACAAAATAGTCTCTCTCTTTTTGATGAAATAACATTAGAGGAACTATTACAGCGTGTAAGTGGGATACAACAAACAACATGTTTACTTGACCCACTTCCTGGGAAACTTATCAAGGAGCTTTTTGTATTATTAGGTCCATCAGTGCTAAATATTATAAACTTATCACTTTCCTCTGGCACTGTTCCCCTAGCATTCAAGAAAGCGGTTATTCATCCTCTGCTCAAAAGACCTAACCTTGATCCTGACCTCATGGTAAACTACCGACCGGTGTCCCACCTTCCTTTTATTTTGAAAATCCTCGAAAAAATTGTCGCACAGCAGCTAAATGGACACTTAGTGTCTAACAATCTCTGTGAACCTTTTCAATCCGGTTTCAGGGCAAATCACTCTACGGAGACAGCCCTCGCAAAAATGACTAATGATCTACTGCTAACGATGGATTCTGATGCGTCATCTATGTTGCTGCTTCTTGATCTTAGCGCTGCTTTCGATACCGTCGATCATAATATTTTATTAGAGCGTATCAAAACACGTATTGGTATGTCAGACTTAGCTTTGTCGTGGTTTAACTCTTATCTTACTGACAGGATGCAATGCGTCTCCCATAATAATGTGACCTCGGACTATGTTAAGGTAACGTGCGGAGTTCCTCAGGGTTCGGTTCTTGGCCCTGCACTCTTTAGTATTTACATGCTGCCGCTAGGCGACATCATACGCAAATACGGTGTTAGTTTTC